>NW_024068086.1:0-92500 GCF_009389715.1 Phoenix dactylifera
TGTGAGCTTGGAAGTAGGGTCGGAGCCTCCGAGCTGAGATGACCAAAGCATAGGCGGTCTTCTCAAGCTTGGAGTATCGGGTCTCAGCATCCCTTAAGACCCGGCTGGTGTAATACACCGGTTTCTGAAGTTTCCCCTCCTCTCGGACCAGGACCGAGCTTACTGCTACAGGGGAGACAGCTAAATACAAGTAGGGGAGCTCACCCTGTTGAGGCTTCGTGAGTAGGGGAGGGGAAGCCAGCAGGTGCTTGAGCTCTTCAAAAGATTGCTGGCACTCGTCCGACCACAAAAAGTTCTTCGGCTTCTTGAGGGCTGCAAAGAATGGAAGGCAGCGCTCGGCCGAGCGGGAGATAAACCTCCCGAGGGCTGCCACTCGGCCCGTGAGCCGCTGTACCTCCTTGACCGTCCTGGGAGGCGTCATCCTTTGGAGGGCTCGGATCTTCTCTGGATTGGCCTCGATTCCTCGTTGTGTAATGATGAAGCCGAGGAATTTGCCGGAGGTGACCCCGAATGCACATTTAGCTGGGTTGAGCTTCATCTGGTACTTTCGGAGTGTGGAGAATGCTTCATTGAGGTCGGCTATGTGGTCTTGCGCCGCCTTGCTTTTCACCAGCATGTCATCCACGTAGACCTCCATGTTTCGGCCTATTTGGTCTTTGAAGATCCGGCTGACCAGCCTTTGATAAGTCGCCCCGGCATTTTTTAGACCGAATGGCATCACTTTGTAGCAGTAGGTTCCCCCGTCGGTGATGAAGGCTGTTTTTTCCTCGTCTTCTGGCGCCATGCGGATCTGGTTATATCCGAAAAAGGCGTCCATGAATGCCAGCAGCTCGTGACCCGAGGTGGAGTCCACGAGCTGGTCTATGCTGGGAAGTGGAAAGCTGTCCTTCGGGCAGGCTTTATTCAGGTCCGTGTAGTCCACGCACATACGCCACTTTCCGCTAGCTTTTTTGACGAGGACCACATTGGCGAGCCATTCCGGGTAGGATATCTCCCGGATGAAGCCGGCTTCAAGGAGCTTACCGACCTCCTCGGCTGCTGCTCGTTGTCGTTCAGGGGCGGCGCCTCGCTTCTTTTGTCGCACGGGCTTGCAGGTCGGCTTTACCTGAAGCCGGTGGACCATGACCTCCGGGTTTATTCCCGGCATGTCTATAGGCGACCAGGCGAAGACATCCATATTGTCCCGTAGGAAGTTGACGAGGCGACTCCTCCCGTTTTCGCCAAGGCCAGAGCCGATCTGCACGGTTAGCTCGGGAAAGTTCTCTCGCAAGGGAACTTGAATTAACAACTCACCAGGCTCTACCCGCTCTTTCTGGGGGTTGACCCGTGCCTCCATAGCTTCAGTTGAAGGCTGGTCAGTCGTTGGGGCGGGCACCTCGGCTGGTCGTCTTGCCTCGTAGGTCGCTAGGTAGCATCGCCTTGCCACCATTTGGTCCCCTCGGACCTCACCGACTCCCTGGCTGGTGGGGAATCGCATCAGCAGGTGGTGAGTTGAGACCGCTGCTCGGAGGGCGTTGAGTCCTGGCCTTCCAAGGATGGCGTTGTAAACCGAGGGCAGGCGTATCACAAGGAAGCTCATACCCATGGTACTTTCGCGAGGGGCGAGCCCGGCTGTGACCAGAAGGTCGATCTCGCCCTCTACTGGGACTGAATCCCCAGTGAATCCAACTAGCGGAGCATTCATCCTCCGTAGCTGTTCTTTTGTCATCCCCATTTTACAATAAGCATCAAAATACAAAACATTCGCCGAGCTTCCATTATCAACCAGGATGCGTTTTACATCAAATTTATTTATGATCATGGAGATGACCATGGCATCATCATGGGGAGTTTCGACTCCTTCTAGATCGTCACCTGAGAAGGAGATAGCTTCAGATGTGCGCGGGCGCTTCGAGGAGGCTCCTTCCCCTGAGGCTTCTCCAGCCGAGGTCCCTCCTCGGATAGTGTTGATGACGCCGGCGATGGGCCTGTTGGCATTGGAACCTTCAGGCTGTGCTGCTCCTTCGGCTGGCTTCTTCCCTTCGCGCCGGCCTTGCACAAACCGATCGAGCACCCCTCGGCGAATGAGTGCTTCGATCTCATTTCGGAGCTGATAACAATCCTCGGTATCATGGCCGTGATCCCGGTGAAAACGGCAATACTTCCGGAGATCACGCCGGATTCTGGTGTCTGACTTTGGAGGGGGGAGCCGGATGCAATCCCGATTCTCAATCTCCATGAGGATTTCAGCCCGAGGAGCATTAAGGGGAGTATACTTTTCATACCTCCCTTCAGGTGCACGGGCCTGCAGTGGGAACCTCGGGCGGAGTGACCTCTGCTGCGGCGGTCCTCTCAACCGGGGTGGACTCTTCGGGCGGGGCGGATTCTTAGCTCGTCGTGGAGACGAGCTTCTGGGTCGGCCGCGTTCCTCGCGGCGCCTCTTCTTGGGATTCTGCTCGGTCCCGCCCCGCTTGACGGCCACGGCTTCCTCAGCCTTGGCGTACTTCCGGGCCCGAGCGAACATTTCTGTAAGGTCCGCTGGGAAATTCTTCTCAATCGAGAAGAGGAATCTGTAGGACCGGGCTCCAGTCTTCAGCGCCGACATGGCGATTGACTGGTCAAGCTCCCGGACTTCCCATGTTGCGGCGGTGAACCGGTCCAGATATTCCCTTAAGGACTCTCCCTCCTTTTGTTTGATGTCGAGGAGGGAGTCGGATGTCCGCCGCTGAGGCTGGCTAGCGGCGAAGTTGCCGGCAAACTGTCTGCCGAGCTGCTCAAAGGAGGAGACAGTACTTGGCTTCAGCCCGGTGAACCAAAGCCGGGCTGGTCCTCGGAGTGTCGCCGGGAAAGCCTTGCACATCATGGCTTCCGAGGCTCCTTGTAGGGCCATTAAGACCCGGTAACTCTCTAGGTGGTCAAAGGGATCTGCCTTGCCGTTGTAAGGCTCCACTTGGGGCATCTTGAACCGGAGGGGAACCGGTTCATCTTCAATCTCCTGGGAGAAGGGCGACTTCGTATTGAACTCGAAGTCGCCGTTACATTCCGATTTTCTCCCGTGGAGTGCCTGGATTTGGCGCTCCAGCTTTTCGACCTTCTTGTCGAGTCCATCACTCTGGAGGATCGCTACAGCGGTTCCTCCGGGTGCAGGTTGCCCTGGAACCGACTCAGCTTCTGAAGGCTGTGGCCAGCCTCCGTGATCTCTGACTGGGTGCTCTCTCCAGAGGGAGGCCTGGACTTGAGGGTCCTGACCTCGAAGAGGAAGCCCGCTTGTAGGAGGCTCCGGTCGAACTGGAGCCGGGGGAGGCGGTGTTGCTGGGATGCCCCTGGGTTGCAAGCTTTGGACGGCGGTAGCCAACGCCTGCACTTGCTGCACCAGGGCATCAAATTGTTCCGGTTGAACTTGAGGTGCTGGCTCAACCGGGGGTGGTGAGTTCCGAACGGAACATTCTGGGCTTGGTGGAGGACGTCGAGAGGCGTTGGAAGCCCCTTTGCTTCTTAGCTTCATGGTAGCGAACTCGGGCCCTTCCTCTAGCGCCAACTGTTGCTGGAAATTGGACCCGGGGGCCGCCGCGAAGCCGGGGAAGGAGGAGCTCCGCTGCTACAGGGGGCGGACGGCGGTGCGCCGGCCGGCTGCGTCCTCCGCTGCGGGGGGGTGTGCAAGTCCTGCAAGGAAAACCGGTGGCCGGGCTCCCCGGCGCCGGCCCTCCGATGCCTAAGTCAGAGGGGGCAAGTATGTGGAGAGAGCAGGGAAGAGAGTATATGGAGAAGACAGCAAGAATATTTGGATAGGATAAAGAAGACGAAGAGGATGATGTCCTCAATTGTGTCTATGCTTCCCGGCGGGTTCAGTCCCGGGGATCTGTTTCCGTTTTTCGTTTCCCCCCCCCCCCTTGGTTCTCCCAGCTTCCCTTTTATAGGAGGGGATTACGTTACCTGGGAGGTAACCGGGGGATTTGTCCCTGTCTGTGATAATTGGGCACGATTTGGCCCATTTATGGCATAGTGGAGAACAGGGCCGAATCAGACCGGAATCAGGGAGTTGTCACGGTCGATCGGACCTGTTGGAGTGGTTGAACCGCCGGCCGTAGCGGGCCTGGGGTCTGTGGATGGTAAGTGCATTTATTACCGAATGAACCGGCGGTCAGGTAGAGCCATGCGCTCTGATGGTTCAGTGATCCGGAGATCGTCTTGGGCCGTGTTCATTAAATGACTGAGTGCATCGGAGGCTTGAGAGAGTCTCGTGCATTAATGGCAGGTCGTGCCGAATACCTGCGAAGATCTTATGCCTTGATGGCTTGGAGATAGTGGCAGGTCGCAAGCCGTAGGAGTTGTCAGTCCCTTGGACTTTAGGCGGAGGTTGAACATTTGGTTAAGGCATCGGCTCGGCAAGAGTGCCGAGTCGAGCTGGTCGCCCAATGGGGCGCCCTGTGGCGGGGTTGCTTCAAGTACTCCTGGTCGGCGCCCTTTAGGCGAGCACCTTCTAGCAGAGCGCCTTGGCGCTGTCTTTGGTCGGCACTTTCTAACCGAGCAGCTTTGGGTGGGGCACCTCTTGGCGCGCGCTCTGGTCGACGCCCTCTAGTCGAGCGCCTTCCTGGTCGGCATCCTTTGGCCGAGCGGCTTTCCGGTCGGCGCTCTTCGGCCGAGCGGCTTTCCGGTCGGCGCTCTTCGGCCGAGCGCCTCTGTGGATATATGACTTAGGGTTTTTTCCCCTAACAATACTGTATCTGGAAGCTGGGAACAAAAGTCAGCATGATGTCCTCCAGATTGGAGGTTCTTCCCCACTTGAGCAGGCGAACATTATAATGCTCGAAATCAAGATATTTTAAAGCTCTCCAAAGTCAGCGATCACGGGCGCGACTTCAGACTAAATTGTCAATTAAATAAAGACTTGCTTGTGCTTTTGTGGGATTTGATTAGAGCTAGGCGAGCTGTCTTTTATTTTTGTCCTAATGCTAGCATTTGATGCTTTGCAAGTGATTTATTAGTCGGGAACGGTGCATTATGGTTAGCTATAATCCTATCAATATACCCGTGACTAATTAATAGGAGGTTGGCTTATTGATACGCCATTGGCCATCCTTGGTTTAACTTCTCTTTGATGTGTGTGAGAGAGAGTAGATAGAGAGGTGTGACCACTACGGTAAATCAAATCCCAATTAAAATTTTATTATGAGAATAGTAATTACACCAATTAATGAAATCTTCTTAGTTGGTGTGTTTGGTTTGCGATCGAAATCAGAATGGATTGGAATGAAAATGGAATATCCATATCCCTTAATGCATTTGGTTCGTGATTAAAATTGGAATCGGAATCGAAATCGAATAAAATTTGAATACTAGAGAAGAGAAAGAATTAGATTTTGAAAAATTGGGATAATTCTTATTTTCTCCTTGGAATCGAAGTAGGAACGGGACTCTTCCTATTCTTATTCTCATCCCCATTCCATAGTCCAACTCCCCTCACCAAACATGCCCTTAAATTATTCTCAGCTATTTCTTTTACTAAACAACAATATCGATTATTCTAAGAAAATTGTTTAATGATCCAAGATTTTCTAATTATGTTCATAAATTAATCATAAATTTTTAAAACTTGTGCTTTTTTTTTGGCACATAAAACTTGTGCATTAAAAAGTCAAATCGTGTCTAGTTGTTGGTTGTGCTTGTCACTATTATTTATCGTTCTTGATTTTTTCAAAACTTATTTTTACAGGAATAGTGGATATTAATTTTCTATTTCATTAATTTATTTCAAAATTTTAATTATTTTAATCTAATTTTCAACTTTAGTAAATTCTCTACATTTCTTTGGTATCCAACATTGCCTTATTATTTTCAGAGGCTGAAATTGCAATTATAATAATGCAAAATGTCCCCACGCTCCAGGGCGGCTCGAGCCTAATATCTGCTTGCTAGTAGAACCCAATCTAGACTCGCCCTCATTTAAGATGTCTTCCTTAACAGCTTAAATTTGTATTATAGTGATTGAAGCTTGCTGTAGTTGCAAAATAGTTAAAGTTTTGGCTAGACTGGCTTGCTCCATCAAGTTCAAATTGCATCTTTCATACAAAAGAATAATTGATCTTTTTTCACGGCATCAATATTGGATAGCTTCTTGCAGACATATTAAAGCATTCTGAATTTTCTCGCTCATCCATCTAAACAGCTCTCAAATCAGCTGTTGCCCAATCTAACGATGGATTTGTGCAAAAGAAAATGAATCCTTCTTTGGAGTGAAAGATACAACCTCAGTCCTGCTCCATCCATCTTGCTGCACCCCCATAGAGTCAATCAGAAACAAACGCCGACTTCTTGTGAATGACCATAACAAACGCCAATCTCGTTTACCTCCCAACTAACGCTTTGTTTTCCATTCAGATCCTCTGCTTTTTTCTGTCACCCTCACCGTCCCACTGGTGTCCTTTTCATATCTATTGCTAACCAAGTGGACTGGCGCCGTGCCACCGCGGTCCCCATCTCCACCGTTCGTTCGATGCGATGAACCCATCAGAGTCAAACTTGTCCCCAGCTCCCGATGACCCACTTCGGCTTCATCTTGATATGTTTCCAAATTTAATGAAATGATCCCCATTGCCTGTCACCCACCCATCACTACCAAATTTTAAATTTTTAATGCCATCTCTCTCTCTCTCTCTCTCTCTCTCTCCCCTTCCCTCCTTCCCATGTCTCTCTACCAATGCGCGCCCACGAGAAGCACGTTGTCTTCTCTTTTTATTTTTATTTACATCTTTGCTGCCGGTGCTTTGGTCAAACCTATTGGGCCATGGATATCTTCTTCTCCTCTTCTACCCTTTCAGAAAACCTGCTCTCTCTTATCTTTTTAGGCCCGACAGAGGGTCGGAGTAGCCTCTCGTTTGGGCCGAGCTGAGAAAAGCGGCGACGATGAGTTCCCTTCTCCTCCTCCTATTCTTCCTCCTTATTCCGGGCTATTCCGCTCTCCCCTTGTGCACCGATTCCAGTGGGTTTCTTCCTTATTCTTCTTGCTCTTCTATCCTGCTATCTTTTCGTTATTCTCCACTGGGTTTGGAGTGGATGATTAACGGTTTGGTTCCGTTTTTGTTTTGTGTGGGGGGAAAGGGGCGCCGGTGACGCTGAAGAAGCCGCTGAGCTTCTGCTCTTACAATGGGAGCAGCTGCTGCAACGCCACGGATGACTCGGCGCTCGAGAAGCAGTTCAAGTCCCTGAACATCTCGGACTCGGCTTGCGCCGCGGTCGTCAAGTCCATCCTCTGCACGGTAAACTCGGAGTTCTAATTGGATGAAGGCGATTTCTTGACTTTTTGATTGAAATGAACTTGTAGCTAATTTGAATGACTTGTAGCTGCTTTCGTTTTTTGAATTGCTATTTTAAGATGGCTTGGAGTTGTATTAATGGCTGGGTTGATTAACATGGACCTCAGATGAAATAGATGTCTAAAGATTGGGATTCATTCATCAGCTGCATTAATTTATTCTTTGTCATTAAGACAAAGGTCGAGCATTGTTGGACTAAGTTTTTGTACCAACGGAGCATATGTCTTTGCTTTGATTGGTTGGAATTGAGGTGCTGGAGGAAATTTTAGATTATGCAATATTCTTATTATTGTTACTTATGAATCCTGTTTAAAGTTCATTTGTCTTAAATTTCCTTTTGGTAACGAGAGTAAGCAATACCATCACTAACAAATTTTACTGATCTATTTGAATCTACAAGGTCTTCACCTTGCCTACCCATGTCGGACTGTGGTTACATTATTATTGTATTTTCCATCTTACTGTGCTCATGTGTTACTTTCTTTTTCAATGCTGAAATTTGAGATTTTTCTTTATCAAGACAGTCTTTAGTCAGTTTTGTGAGACTCATGAGAAAGAACTCAGATCCGCAAAACATTTAGATCTTTGATGCTGTTATTACTTATATATAGCATTTGCTGACAGATGATGTAAGAAGGGTGAGCATAGTTAGCAGATTTGCCAAACGGTAAATCTAGTACGGTTCAACATTTCTTCAACAATAACATCTGAAACTTAGAAATCTATTTTAAATGCTTTCGAGGCTTATACATAAGAAAGCTAGAGTCCTCTTGCCAAGTTGATAATTTTGAGATTCATTCTGTATTGCATGAAAAGAAATGCAAAAGATGGAGCCAGCTACAAATTCATGTCTCTAATTTTTGCAGGAGGGACAAAAGGTGATATGGAGAATGATGGAGAAGGAAAATCTTAACAAGGTTTATATATATGAATTATAATTTTTTAATATTGTAAACTAAAACATACTAAAAGATGAAAAGGTAACTCATAAGTGATTTACCAATTCTTGATGTCATTCTTGATCTTGTTTGATGTTTATGTTGAAAAGTATAATGCTACTATGATGTTAATGCTTAAATAGACCCTGAAAGGTGGCTCCAACTATGATATATAAGATTGTCTGCTGCCTTAAGTACAATCAAAGGGATAATAGCTTGAGGATGCAAGATAGGTGGTATTTCACTTTTTGTGTGTGTGTGCGCACATGTGTGGGTCTGACTACAGATGCTCCAAGTTTTTTTAAAGAGTCCAAAAACTACAGAAGCCTACTTCTGATGTAACTAGGGTGGGGCTGACTCATTGTTTAAAGAGTCTAAGTTTCCACCATTATTTTAAATCTGAAGTAAAGATGTTTAATAAGTTTCTACATATTTGCATTTATCTGCTTGCTGATAGATGTTCAACACAGATTCTTTGAGCTGGACATGATATTCCCAGTAAAACTGAATTCATCTAGATCCATGGAAGATGTAGTTGTATATCAATTAGTTTTTAAGTTGTTAAGTTAATTTTGTCAATCTGACGTACTCTAATACGTCAGCAATTGTATACCAAACCAACGGTATTTAGTTCCGTGCATCTAATCAATTGGAAGATGTTTATATAGTGATCCCTTTTCTTTTGCAGAAATGCAATCCATTTTCAGCTGAGCTATTCAATATCAAACAAAATCTTCAAGGGGTTCCTGTTTTGTGCAACTCTACTGCTTCAACAAACTCTTCCCAGTCCAAGGAAGCTACAACAGATTTCTGTACACAGGTCTGGGATACTTGCAAAGATGTACCTATATGGAATTCTCCATTTGCTGGACTACCAGTTTCTTCATCCAAACTTACTGATATCTGGCAATCCAAAAATGACTTTTGTACGGCATTTGGAGGATCATCTGGTGATGAGTCAGTATGTTTTGATGGTAAATCAGTTTCATTTAACAGTACAACAAATTCAACCACTCCTAAAGGATTATGTCTTGAGAGAATTGGAAATGGGTCTTACATTGACATGGTAGCTCACCCTGATGGGTCTAATCGTATCTTCTTCGCTACCCAAGCTGGGAAGATATGGTTGGCAACTGTTCCAGAACAAGGATCTGGAGGAACATTGGAAATCGATGAACCAAACCCTTTTCTTGATTTGACCGATGAAGTTCATTTTGATACTCAGGTTGGACTAATGAGTCTGGCATTTCATCCAAACTTTACAACCAATGGGCGTTTTTTTGTTTCATACAATTGTGATAAAGTTCAATCAGCAAGCTGTTCTGGAAGATGTTCATGTAATTCTGATGTGGGCTGTGACCCCTCAAAGCTTGGTTCTGACAGTGGTGCCCAACCATGTCAATATCAAAGTGTTGTTGCAGAATATACTGCAAATGGTTCCTCATCAACACCTTCCACGGTAAACAATTATTCCCTGAGGGACCAAGGACTATTAATCTTTCACTGTTATTTATCATTCTTGTAGAAAAAAAATTAGTTTAGAGTTTCCTTTTTTTTCACGTTGTAGGCAACATCTGCCAACCCATCTGAAGTCAGAAGGATTTTTACCATGGGGCTTCCATTTACATCACATCATGGAGGGCAGATCCTTTTTGGACCTGTAGATGGATATTTGTACTTTATGATGGGAGATGGTGGGAATAAAGGTGATCCTTTCAATTTTGCTCAGAACAAAAAATCTTTGCTTGGAAAAATCATGCGGCTTGACGTAAATAACATACCAAGTAAGTCTCTGGACAAAAGTAATATGTGAAGCTTTCCTTTCTCACTCTTTTTATAGCATTTCTAACTGGATGGTTATTACCATGCAGTTAATGCCTTAGTCCCTAGGAGTAAAACCGAGTAAGGCTATGCATTCTTATGGTTTTACTGTTTTGTGTATTTATTATAAACTGCTAAATCAGTCACATATCATGGGGAATCTCCATCGTTGGTATTAGTTTGATCTTTGTGCATACATCAATTCATTTTCCTTTTTCATGGCTTTAATACTTAATCTATTAGTTATTTTTAGTAAATGGAATGGCATGATGAAATTTATGTCAGTCTTCAAGTCTCAAGCAACTCAGTGCCTAAATAACAGTTCTACTGCTAGAAATGGCATTGTTTTTTTTTTGAAAAAAAAAAAAAAAACAAGGAGTTGAATGACTACTTGAAGTAAATGAAAACAATTCCAGATAATGATAAAAGGA
Organism: Phoenix dactylifera; assembly: GCF_009389715.1. NCBI lineage: Eukaryota > Viridiplantae > Streptophyta > Magnoliopsida > Arecales > Arecaceae > Phoenix > Phoenix dactylifera. Next base: position 10,483 of record NW_024068086.1, read on the forward strand.
GATAAGAACATGACACCCTTATAGACTGACAGCCAAAGGTGGAATATGAGAAAAGTGAGAAGTTTCTACAAAATTACAGCCAAAGCTTTTACATGAGACTATTCATCTTTTTCAGCATATAGGGATGCTTGTTAAGCATGGGATAGTTAAAATCCTTACGGTGGCAGACGGGTATCTTCATCCAAACACTAAAGTAAAAGAAAGAATACCAAGGCTCTCTGCATAGTTAATGAATGAAATGGTGTATGACCATGTTGATTATAATTCTTTGCATACTGTTAGACATAACAGTATCTAGGATGTATTGATCTTGACGGAACAAGAACTCAAAAGTATCTGGCACACCTCTCTAATTTTTAAAATTTTCTCTAATCAGCATTCTTGATTCTTCAGAATGTCTTTAGATTTTTTTCCTGCTATGTTCACAATTGTACATTTGAGGTGCCTAAGAGATATGTTTTTACTCTTCCAAGGTTTATAGTTTGTTACTAACCTTGGCATGGTCTCACAAGTACGACATTTTCAGTCTCTAGAGTTGTTGATATGAGTGCCCCTAATACATATCAACTCACTTCTTGTCGCAACATTTCTACCAGTACGTTATGATGTGCAAATGTTAGTTAACATACCAAACTATCAAATTTGAGTTTTTCTGATATTGTCTTTCCATAATATTTTTTAAAAGTTAATTTCTGATTTCTAGTTGAAAGGAACTCATGTTTGCAATTGTATTAATTAAAAAACATAAAACACATGCAAGAGAGGGTTCATCTCTTATGTTATAATTATAAGAATTAAACATGTATCTTACAGACTCAAAATATGACATCTGTATAAACTATAAACTATAAAGCTATGGTTGATTTTGTCAATTGAACTTAGCCATTTGGCACTCTTCTCCTCACCTGAGAGGTGCCAAAGTTCACCTCTGGGTGGCGGCACTCTCCACCATGTCTAGCAAAATAAATAAATAATGAATAAATAAGTTTATGTAAAATAGTTATTCAAACACTCATGTTTTCCCATGCTGAGTTTTCTGCATGCCAGCAATATTTTCACTTGTAGGTTTGTGCATGTGCCTATGCTAATGTTGCCAAATGTAGCTTTTATGACAGATACTTTCCTGACACAAATACAGCCAGGGGTTTAAGCCTGGTACTAGGTCCCATCTCTGTTTGCTCCTTCAGTGGTACCGTACCGGGATGGGATGGTATCGTTGGGATGGATTTGAAATAGTCAATAACAATAAGAATGAAAAGGAAAAAATTAAAAAAAAAATGCATCCCTGTTTGTCCCAAGTGTTAGGATGCAACTGCGACAACTGGGACAGACCTGAACGGTTGGGATATCCCAGTTCAAGAGAGAACTGGTGTCCCACGTATCCCAATCCCATTTTTCTGTCAGAGCGGTACAATACTTAGTTACTGTCCCATTCCGGCAGGACCTAAATCCTTGGAGACAACCCTGTAAATGAAGTCGGAAACCTAGGATCTGATGTAATATTGAATCATCTATTTAAGCTGTGCCTAATGATGATGCCTTTTTCAATGCTTTACATGTGGTAAGAAATTTATTAGCTTCGTAGAGGTAAGATAGGTCAAGTTACGATTCTACACAGGTAAAAATTGCATGTAGTAGGAAGAAATTAGATTATTCAGCATGTTTGAGCTAACTGCTGGTTTTTCAGAAATTCAGCAATATGGCCATGAGGCATGATTATGAAAATTACTCTGATGAAAATGTCAGAAAACTGTTTTTCTGTTTTGGGAACATTTTCTACTGTAAGGTTTCTAATTTTTGCGACTATTCATGAGTGTAGGTCTTTAGGTTCTTTTCTCCTACAAACGTAGTTTATCTCTATAAATGTTTTAGCTTTCATTTAGTATCTTAATCACTTCTCTTGGACTTTAGAAACACAAATTTTGCCCCTCAAGTGGTCAATGAGTCATTGACACCTTGATATAGGTCAGGTGCAATTGTCCTAGTAGATCGACATCATGTTGTTGTGCTAGTGGTGTGCTTCTGTGCGAGTATTAGGAAAATTATATTTTTTAATAAAAAGAAATATTGTACACTTCCGAAAACACACTATCTTCTAGAATCTTTATGACCTAATGTAGTTCTGAAGCTTATGGTTAACAGTTACCTATGCTCCTATACCTTTGGCATTTAATTTTGCATGGAAGCATCATGTACACAAAAGAACGAAGTGATTCAGTTTGTTCTTTCATTGGTACAATGCATGACATGTCTGGCAGAGCAAGGCACAAGGCATGCGCCAACTTAAAAGCTTCTCCACGAGATGCATGTATCCCTCTTACAGTGTTTTTTATAAACCTCTTCGAGGTATGGACTTTGTTGCCCGATTTGGGAGGTTGCTGGAGCAAATGCTGGTGCAGGTGCAGGGAAGTGGATACTTTAGAAATACTTATAGTAAGGAAGGGCTTAAGAAGTAGGTGTGGGTTCAGGATTCTGGGAAGATTTTCAAGTGGTGCATTATCATAGATAGAAGATTTAAACTAGAAGGGTATGCATCAAGTCTAGAGCTGATCAAAACCCAGGCCGGGCCGGACTCTACAGCAGAAATTAGGCCTGATGGCTATGCCCAGACCCGGCCCGGCCCGACTGTCGGACCTAAATTTTTGTCCAGGCCCGACCCAACTTTATAAATCTGGTCCCAGGCCCGACTCGACAGGCCCGACCCGACAGGCCCGATCCGACAAGCCCGATTTTTTCTTTGTTTGAAATCTGAAAATGGGCCAGAATGACCCAATAGCTTAATGGGCTCTCTAAAACTAGATGTATTTTTCTACCTTTATATATAAAACACGGGCCAGGCCAGGCCGAGCCATTTTTAAAAGTTCCCAGGCACGGCTGGGCGGGCCAGAAGGCCCATGATCAGCTCTAATCAAGTCTAATGCCTTGATGAAAATGTGATATGAACTATGCATCTTTTGAACAACTATTGACTAACTAAGAAAACCTCTATGTATCATAGAAATACAGAAGTTAAGGCTATACTGTAGTTGTTAAATATACTTGACCACTGTAATCATTGCATTATGAATGAAGGATGCCTTTCTCAGGATTGCTATGAATAGTGATATCTTTAGAATGTTTCTTATCTCTTAAGAAGATCATATTTTTGAAATTACTTAATGTAACAAAGTATTATTCTCTTTTGATTTTTTTTTTCTTTTTTAAGGACTAAACATGATAGTTGGCCTTCTCACTCACCAAAATATCTTTTCACTTTATTGAGACTGACAGGTCATGTTAAAGGTCTTGCAATACCCCGTTGTTGTTGTTTCTAAAGTTTTTCGGACAACTATTTTTGCTTTATAATATTGAGGTACAATTTATAAAATGTTTTTGAATGTAGAACCTTTAATTGTAAAATTGTTGGTTAGATGCCCCTATTATTGAAGAAATACTGTAAACTGCTTACAGCTGAATAATTACTATCAGAATCGATTTGATTCCTTCTCCTTAACAGTTTGATATATGGTAAATATTTGATTTACCTAATAATTATTGTCCTCATATGCACATTCTTCTATTTGGTATATTAGCATTTCATCTACTCTCTAAGGTGGGAAACTGACGGAGACGTATTGAATTACTACTGTCCAAACTATCCTTTTTAACCTTAAATTTATAATTTTAGGTCAGAAGGAAATAAGTGACCGTGGATTATGGGGAAACTACTCTACTCCAAAGGACAATCCATCCGTCGATGATAGTGAATTGCAGCCTGAGATTTGGGCCTTGGGTCTAAGAAATCCATGGCGCTGTAGTTTTGATTCAGAAAGGCCTTCTTATTTTTTTTGTGCTGATGTCGGGGAGGTATCTTTTATACTACCTTTCTGCATGGTTTAATATTTTTTTTGTCGTATGCAATGTTATCATTATTTTAGCCATTTAAAATAGTGGTGTATGTGTTCTTATGATTTTTTTTTGACATACTAGGTTCTTATGTGGACATTAATAGAGAAGATCATGTGTAGGCAGTAATTCACAATAGGCAGAAAAACGAATGATTCTCTGACACAAAATTGTCTGTGGTAATAACAAAAGAGGTAAAAGAAAATGGTATTCCCAATGAGTAAAGAAAAAATAAAATAAAATAATGTTTCATCGCATCTTATAGAACATGTAGATTCTAGCATACTTAAATTCAAGCTGTAAAACATTGATGAGCAACTGCAAGATTTCGCTGTCTTATTGAAGTTAGGTCCTTATATGTGTTGAGGAAAGTATAACAAAGTACTAGGGGTAATATTGCAAATATATCATCCACAACCAAGGCACCAGCCTGGTATATTTATACATGTACACATGCAATAGGGTCATCAAGGTGGTGAGGATAGAAATAAAAATATAATGTGGTTGATGTTAGATATACGATAATTTTCATGCTCATCCATGTAAATTCCAGTATCTCAACCTTCAAAATAAAGCAGAGTAAATAGCAATCAGATATGAGCAAAAAGTATTGTATGCTGTGCTCATGTGAACCATGGACCTGCACAACACTTGTACCATTAGATATTGTGCTAACACAGCATGCATGCATGGGTACAATATATATTCTACGCCATGCAAAAAAACATACAACTGGCATGCTAGAGTATGCTCTTTTTACATGGCTACTACTCTGTACTGCTTCGTGAGAATGTCCTTCAACAGATTAACATACATTCCCACTAATTTATGTAAGTCTAGTATCACAAAAATCTTGAAAGTAATGACTAAAAATTTTTTAGGAGAGGTTTTTCAATTTTTTGAGGAGATTTTAGAAGAGGGAAAAGATAAGTAGAGTGGTAGATCATTTAACGTGGAAAATTTTACTAAAAGTAGACATATACAATTTGAAAATGTTAAAATTTTATTTACATTTCTAAAACACAACCATAGACCAAATAATCATTAGCTCCATTTCAAATAAACATGCAATATCACCAAATTTTCATGATTCTGTGGTACATCCAAATGTACTTTGATGTCCACATTCCACTTTCATAAATAATGATACAATTTGTGGTCCATATTCCACATTCATAAGGTAATGATGCAATTTGGCATAGACCTCTTTCTAGGTTCAACTTTTCCACTCATCATATCTTAGGTGTGGACCTTAGACTGTTTTCTCTGCAGAAACAACCATTGCTTAGGACCAATTGGTCATTCATAACATTATCATTTCCGTGGAGGGGCATGTTTTTAATACAAGGAATAAAGGAATGCACAGTTTGCTCTGTTATGAGATTACAAGCAGTCTTAAAAAAATTGCCTAAAATTTATGTTTCTCGTCCTATTTTATATATCTTTCATACACATTCTGTGTTATCTTAAAGGACATCCTTTGGTATTCAAGCATTATAGCTTACTGCATCGTTCGTCTACATTATTATACTTAATCGTTTGATATGAAATATGATGGTGCTTCCTTGTCAATATATTTCTTAGATGTAAAATATATATATATGCATCTCCATGTCCAAAGTTGTTTTGCTAAATTATTAGAACCTTCTTCAATAAGTAATGTACATTAAATTCTTTAATCAGTCTAATGAATGCAATTTATATAATCATAGGACACATACGAAGAAGTAGATCTTATCACAAAGGGTGGAAACTATGGATGGCGTGTTTATGAGGGACCCGATCTTTTCCATCCGACATCGACTCCTGGAGGAAATACATCACTTAGCTCTATAAATCCCATCTTCCCTATTATGGGATATACTCACTCAGATATAATTACAAGTGTGGGATCTGCATCGATCATCGGAGGTTATGTCTCCAGATCCATGACAGACCCGTGTATGTATGGAAGGTGAGAGGTGATTTTGAACACATAATACTAGCCTTATTTGGGTTAGTTGACCCACTGTTCTGCCTATGGAATTTCAGGTACTTGTATGCAGACTTGTATGCAATAATCATGTGGGCAGGTACAGAGGTCCCTGAAAGTAGTGGGAATTACAGCAGCGCCAAGCTTCCTTTCAGCTGTGCCAAGGATTCTCCTATTCCCTGTGACTCTGTTGCTGGAAGTCCCCTTCCATCACTGGGCTATATATATTCATTTGGTGCGGATAACAACAAAGATATTTTCTTTTTGACCACAAAGGGAGTCTATAGGGTTGTTCGGCCAAGCCGATGTAATTATGTCTGCTCGAAGGAGACTACAACTGATACTGGGACTCCATCCCCTGGTCCTTCCTCATCTGCATCACGATTGGAGAATCTGCCAGGAAAAACTGTGATGTTTGTGCTTTCACTCTTCTTGCTGCTTCTCAGTTTTAGCTTTTAAGGGACCAGCGAAGGCAGGCTTTCTGCGAACCATCTCATGTAGATGCTATGTATGTGGCTTTTAAATAGCTATGAGATAGGTAGGGCGTACAGGCGAAATTATGTTTTATATATGAACAAATATCACATAGTTTCAGATGACTTCTTGTGGATGGTTTTGCCATTGTAACTCAATGCATTTGTTCATGATAATCTATATGGAACGTTAGCTTCATTTAATCTAAATTCCAGCATGATATGATGAGCTTTTGGGCACCGATAGGGAAGTATGAATTTTTTTTTTTTCCTAATCTTGCTAATCTGCACAGTTTTTTTTGCCTCTCTCTCTCTTTCCAGTAGACGCAAGCATGCACAGGTTGCTAGTGAGTAATAAGCACAGAAGTGCCTGACACTGAGGCCTAAATGGTACTTCCATCATCCTTTGCATCGGAGCACAACTGTTAGAAGCTTATCCATATTGTGAATCTTTTGTGGATCCGAATTTATTGTCTTTCAATATTAAACTTCGCTGGTCTTGCTATCTGCATATACTCATGACACTGCTCACACACACACACACACACACACACACACACACACACACACACACACAGAGGAAGGCCATGAAAAGAATCCAGTTGCCTAGGCTGTAGCACCAATCCATGCCCATCAGTCTTTGGCATCATGGCATGGGGATGTCTCTTGTTCTCTTCAGCTGTATCCAGATCCCAACCAACTTGGGCGCCTTGCTTCATTTTGGCACAGCTCCAGTCTCCACCAGGATTTTTTTTTTAAAAAAAAAAAATTCTGAGTAAAAGAGAGGGAAGCCCATCCTTTTATTATATAAAAAAAAAAAATCAAAAGAATTACACTCAAGAGGCTCCAATAGACTTGACCAAAAAAGCAGAGGGAGAAAGATAGACACACACACAGGCTCCAGTGGAACTGGGAAAGTTTTAACTTGTGCCAAAGATGGTTATGAGTCAAGTATTATTATACACATGCATGGCTCATGCTAACAAAATCAAGCAATGAAGCACAATTTTATTGATTCCAGCAAAAAAAAAAAGCTTTTATCTAGACTCTGATCCCTCCATTGCCGGCCTTTCATGCTTACGCCCCATTGCTCACACCCACCTAATTTGCATCCATACAACCTACTACCTGACCTGGTAATCCTAAACTCAAAACTATTGTTTTTAAAATCTTGCAATTCTCCAAGCTAATTACAACTTATAATATTAATGCCAGGATTAAATTGATTGAAGTTGTACAACAGTCACTTGTCAAAAATTTTAAAATACCGTTCAGGCCGTACGGTAGGTTCCCCAACTTCTGGTCCCCCACGCTTCCAAACCACTGAATCGTCAAGTTACTACTTTCCATGTTGAACCAGTCCATCTCAGTTCTCGAATCATTAAATCCTGGAGGAATGCCAGAGAAATCTAGCTAACTTACAAACCTAACCCAAATCGGCGCCTTCAATTCACAGTAAGTCTGCCATAAAAGCTCACTAAATGTCCCTGCCCCCCTTCCATCTTCAGTCCTCCCATCTCTATTAAACCGTGGCTCCTCCCAAGATTTCCTCCATCCCTCCACGGCATATTATTTATGCTTTCAATGGCACCAAGTTTTTATTTTAGTATGGAAACATTACCAAGTAATTTTAATCACAAACCGTGACTCGTTTGGTATGTGAGAAGAGAAAAAAAAAAAAATCAAAAAAAAAAAAATAAAGAAAAACTTCTGCGCAAGATTTTCAAAGAAAAAAAATTATATAAATAAAATTTTTATATTTTATAAAAAAATTATAAAAATATAGAAAAACTTTTTTTTACGGTTTAAAAATTATTTTTTTAAAAAAAACTACCTTTAAGCTATCAAAATAAGACATTCTATTTATTAAATATATAACAGTTATTTCATATAATTTTTTTAGAAAAATAAATGCCTGCTTTTATATGTACTATTTTTTTACTAAAATTATTTTTTAGACATCATATTTTTAAAAATTAATTTTTTATAAAAAATATTTTATTAAAAAAAAAAAAAGTTTCTACGAACCAACCCATCCCTGATATGGACTGACCAAGTAAAATTATTGTCTCCCAAGCCAATCCAACCCATCCCCACTCCATATGAAAATATTAAAACATCAGCGACAAAAGAAAGAAAAGTAGGAGTGTTATTTTTGGGTACAAAGACCGTTTTTTTTTTCGAAAAAAAACAACGAAACAAACAAAAGAAAACGTCTCATTACTGACTTGCCAAGAAACCCCTCGTTCTTCCCCTCCCCCTCCCCCTCCCTGAGAGGAAGAAGAATTGAGAGAAGTTAAAATAAGTCGAGAGTTTCTTTTGAGAAGAGATAGGGAGGGGGAGAGAGAGAGAGAGAGAGATGATAAAGAGATTAAACTCGGTGCGAGTGCGGGTAGCGAGCATGGAGAGGAAGTGGATCGTGCCTCTGGCGATCGGCTCCACCGTCTCCCTCCTCCTCCTCTTCCTGACGACTCTCTCCTCCCCCGACGCCCCGCTCGCCCTCCTCCCACTCTCCCTCCTCCCTTCCTCCTTCCTCTCCTCCCCCTCCGCTTCCAACCCCTTTGCCGCCTTCTACGCCCCCGTCTTCGTCGAGTCCAAGCTCCACCCCGCCCCACCCTCCGCCCTACCCCCGCCGCCCCGCCTCGCCTACCTCGTCTCCGGCTCCGTCGGCGACGGCAACTCCCTCAAGCGCACCCTCCTTGCCCTCTACCATCCCACCAACCGCTACGTCGTCCACCTCGACCTCGAGGCCCCCCTCGACGAGCGCCAGGACCTCCACGACTTCATCGCGCGCCACCCGGTCTTCTCCGCCGTCGGTAATGTTAAGATGATCACAAAAGCCAATCTTGTCACCTACCGCGGTCCCACCATGGTCGCCAACACCCTCCACGCCGCCGCCGTCCTCCTCAGGGAGGGCGGCGATTGGGACTGGTTCATTAATCTCAGCGCCACCGATTACCCCCTCGTCACGCAAGACGGTAATCAATTATTGCTTTTGCTTTTCTTTCGACTCCAATTTGATGAATTTGAAGGAAAAATCTCATCTTTTGGTGGAAAAATCTCCCCTTTATTTGTTTGGGATTCTTAGATCTGCTGCACACCTTCTCCTACCTGCCGCGGGATCTCAACTTTATCGATCATACCAGCAACATTGGGTGGAAGGAGTACGCGAACTACGCTCTTTTATCTAGTTTTTGAACTCGGTGCTCTTAGAATCGGGGAAAGGTTTGGATTTTTAGGATTCTTTTGATAGTGTCTTAACTGCAGGTTTCATAGAGCGAAGCCGATTATTATTGATCCGGGGTTGTACATGTTGAAGAAAGCTGATGTCTTTTGGATTCCACAGAGGAGGAGCGTGCCGACTGCATTCAAGCTGTTCACAGGTAAGGGATTTTTCTGTTGCTCTTTTAGTAAATCCGGAATGTTTGTTTTATTGGTCAATTAATGAGGTTAACTTATATCAGTTATCTCAGATGAACAGTTTTGATCTGGCTGGCATCCTCTGCCAAGCTTAAAACTTTCGCTGAACAGATTGCTATGGAAATGTGAAATATATATATAGTTTCTATTGCTATGTGTATTTAGAAGTCTGGCACAGAAAGAGAGTTTCGAAATCCCTGACCACCTAGATATTCTTGATTCAACTAAGAGAATTCTAAGCTATATTAGAGCAAGTTTTTAGCCTTTTCAGAATGCTTTTATAGATCTCCAATATATGATGCTGTGCAGCCTAGAATTTGGTATCTGTGGGGTATATGCAACCGTAATCATGACATTTTCCCGAATTCAAGTGGCGCATGCATTTTAATATTGGTTTTGTGATATTTAAGAAGCTAGTTCTGATAGCAATGTATGTCTAACTTCTAGGTTCTCCTTTGCTTAGTTGGTAATTGGATCAATCCATCATTTCTTGATGGTTTTTTTTCTCCCTTCTCGTTAAATATATTATGGAATTTAGCTCTTCTTATCCAGCAGCTATTTGCAACTTTTTGCAGTTATAATTAAACCCAACTTATAGAGGAGGGAAAACAAATCTCGACTTTCACTAATGATGATATCATATTAATCTACATCAAAGCCCTTTCTTGTTTTGCCTAAGTGTAAACATGATGAAGAGGTTGATCTCTTCCTTAACATTGCTTAATATTTCATATGTGAGACAAATGAGGTTTATCACGTATAGTAGCTTCATAGCATGCTAGATTTTGTTATACATATTATATTTCTTTCCAATTTGACCTCACAGAAGTCGCATTCATAAATCAGCTTCTCCAATACATAGTCCATGCCAACAGTGATTGGCCATCACCTAAGCTTTGATACTTAACATGATGCTAGAATTGGAGGAAAATGGGGGATACATGTTAAAAGACCCCAAGGATTATGGGTCATGATCTCTTGGAATGAGCCTAGTAGGGATCCTTACAAGGTAACACTCGCAAAGCTTTTTTTTCCTTGGTCAAGGAAGATAATTTTATTGGCAAAAAATTTTCCCCCTTCCTTCTATGACATGTCTATCTATAGGCATATCCACGAGAGACATCTATGTCTATATGTGCACAAATTTTAAAGGGAAAAAGAGTAACATTGAGTTCTTAAATGTAACCAACTATTTGACTATGTAAAAATCTTAGTTTAAGTTTCTAGCATTTTCCATCGGAAAAAAAAAAAATCTAGCATGGGAATTTATGCAACCATTAACTGTAGGAAGTTATTAGAAAGGCATAAAACCTTGGAAGGCTTCACAGGAATATTCTTCATTCTGTGGCAAGCTTGAAATGCCATTAATTTATCAATTGGACTTATAAGGTTAAATTTCCCCATCATGTGTATCATGTTCCTATGTTAATAAAACTGTCATATGACACATATTTTGCGTTATGTCATGGTTTCGCACTTTCACCAAAATGTTGAATAAATACTCACGTTTTATGTAATCGAAGTGGTGGTCGATTTTGAAAGATAGCACATACACACTAAGTCCCATGATGCTGCATCCAATCAATTGTACACTTAGGTGTTGATGAAATTAAAGTCAAGGCATTGCTTGCAATTTTTCACCACCATGGTTAGTTGGATTATAAGATAAACATCATAGAGTTTAGAGGGCAAGATAAAGCAAGTATTTTTTGTGCTTACAATACATATAATGTCAAGCACAAAACAAAATAATTTCCTATACATATATAACTCCTGTGGAATTTCATGTAAAAGAATAAGATTGTTTATAGCAACGTGATGTTGAACCAATTATGATGTTAGAGGGCTAAGTGCAACAAAATGCTCAGGACAAAATTGGCACCAAGATAGGTCTTTTTTTATAGTAATCTTGCCTTTTTTTTTATATCAACTAGGAAGCTCCCATTGATCAACAATATGAGATTTACCCAAGGAAATAACTCGACAACTTAAAACTTATATGATATATCAAAAATGATCTATTTGGAAATTTTTATTGCTCACTTAATGTAAAATATCCAAATTATGGAATCACAAATGGCAAGGTACCTTCACCTTGCATTAATCCCCCAAAATTTGAAGTCATCCATGGCTTGTTAATTCAGATAAATGTGAGATACTGTTCTACAGGGCAAAGTTTGAGAAACCGTAAACTTTTTTCTCACAACCAACTTCCTTAGGCTTGGTATGTATTGGGGCATGGTCCAAGCAAAATTTGCATTTTGAAACTACTGATTTATCAAGTTTATCAACACACTTCGAGAAATTAGTTAAAATGAGAATCTAGAGGGGCTCCACAATAAGGAGCCATATCACATGCTTAAAACACCTTTGAAGAGCTCATGCTCTTTGAATATCACTCTTCTGTTTGGAGTTATAGCTATGCCAGGTTGAAGTTAACTAGTTATTTCAAAGATGAATTGTACTGTAAGTACTCCTTGTTTTTGTTATTCCTATTTTTAGGTTTGTCAAATTAGTCATTTTGCTGCCTGCTTATATAACTTCTTTGTACATAGGAGATTGTTTTCCTTATCATTGTCAGGATAATTCTGATAATCTCTGAAGCTAATGATTGTGCTTGTGACGGAGGACTGTCCATTAATAAGGAATATAGGTGCAGTTATGTTAGGTGCAAATATAGAAATTAGGAAAAAAATTTATGTGGATTCTAGAATTGTATTTGGACTCTATAATTTTATTTTTATGTGGACTCTAGGATTTATCTTATTAGGGTTTTGGGATGTCTATATAAATCCATGGCTATGTTAATGAAGAATTCAATTTGCATTATTGAGAAATCATGGAATATGGAGTTACCTTCTCCCTTTGTCTTATCCTCCTCTTCTTCTTCTTCTTCTCCTCTCTCTATCTCTTTCTTCTTCCATCATACGTCAGCTTGCAATTGTTAAATGTAGCAAAGTTTGGTCAAACTCAAAAATGCTATACCTAAGTCTTGCTACAAGTTGTGTTTTTAATATTTGTATCAGTTTGTTGCTTGCAAGTATTATATATTGTGTTAGGAGCATCTCATGATCAATCTCTTCTTAACTCTTGCTTATTAATTACTAATTGACTCACCTAAGAGTGTTATATTGTGTTTAGCATCCTTGGGCTTTCTTCATCAGAACCCTTTATTACAAGGAAGTGATTATAAAGCAGTTTTTCTTTTCTCTAAATTTGGTTTAGCATTTCTTGACCATTTTGCATGAATTCTGAATTACTTGCCTTATCTAGAAAAATATTAGACCCATAACTCCTCATCATGCCGAGATTTCTAAAACTAGCTCTAGAAATTTATTAACTTATGAGAAACTAATTTCTAACTGTGGGCTGATATTTTCTTTGATGTTTTCTACTACCTTTTCACTAGCAGCGCGTTTTTCCTTTCAATATTCATGATGCATATCCATCGCATCAGATCAATAGTTTGGTTTAACATCCCATTTATTGCTCCAAGAAGCTCAGTTTTCCTGTGTCCTGTCAAGTTGTACTGTCATAGATTATTTCAATGATATCTCAAGTGGAGATGTCCAACCCACCACCCCCCCCCCCCCCCCCAACAAAAAAAAAAGAAGAAAAAACCACACACATGCAACCATAAAAAAAGAAAAAGAGAGATGTCTTATGGGTATTTGGCATAATGATGCTTGAAAGAAAATTTCGAGTATGACGTTAACCCTTATTAGATGCAATAACTTAAGTTTCCAGCACAGAATTCAAAATTTCCCTAAATAGACTGTTTAATTTTTGAATTTGAATCTCTCTCTCTCTCTCTGTGTGTGTTTGTGTGTGTGCGCGCTAAATTCTATTTCTGCAGCAAATCTGATGATTCCTAGTTTCAATGAGACATTAGTAGTTGCTCAAATAGCTTTTCATTTGTCTCAAGGCAGCCTGGCAAATCTTAAGAGTGCTCTACCCTCTCTGTGCGGCTATCTTTACTATAGTGATGATACAAAGTGTTATCATCTTTGTCCCAACAAATTCTTGAGAACACCAGGGTTGAAGCCAAATCCTTGACTTTATGATGTTATACCTTTTCAGCTGCCCATTATAGGAGGCCTTAAGAAGAGCTTGTTCACCTTTTGACTTCCTATATTTCAAGCGTAAGTATCATGAAATTGCTCCCAATCCTTGATTGAGAATGAGGCCTCAGCGTTTTAATCTTCTTCCAAACTCTTTGATCAATGTAGTCAGTCTTTAAGCTCCTGTTTCCTAATAGAGCAAAGATCAATATTCCATTTTATGATGGTTCTATCTCCATTAAGCATCATATTATTAACTTAGAAATTTTGTTTACTGGAGGATTCCTTTTAGTTGAATTGCTGTTTCTGAAAACTTCTGGGATTACAAGATAAGTGGGCTTCTTGATCTCTCATCTTTCTCTTGATTTTACCTCTTGTCAACTAATTCCAGCCTATGTGGGATATATATGCAGATACGGTAGCCGGGCATCTATACAGCCCCTTAATTTATTGCTTAATTAAATTACCGATAACTAGTGGTAGGATCAATGAATTATGAGTAATTGGTTGCTTGGAATTAGTATGTTGGGAAGTCTTAGATCTTCATGAAACATTATGTGTGACCAAGTTTGTCCATATTTTGAGGTGCCAGTTAAGTTGGACATGTAAAGAGATTTTATGTCATTCTGAATGCCATTATATTAGAAAATTGGTGCCAAAAAACTGCTGGTACTAGTGGAGGCTATCTGAACGTGTTTAAGAAACGAGCAGGAGAAAAAAGAGATGCATACACTGTTTTAGGTCCGCAATGGATTTAGTTGTTCTGCTATGAAGAGTGGGTAGAGAAATAAGTGTCTGGTCTGGCACTTACCTAAAAATATTGTTCATTATTACTGATAAATAATATGTTCACTTGCAAAACCACCATCTGTACCAAAAAATTGTCAATTCATGAAGTAAATCTTCTGTTTGGTCCCATTGCAGGTTCTGCGTGGATGGCACTTTCCCGTTCCTTCATCGACTACTGCATATGGGGCTGGGATAACCTTCCACGAACTGTTCTCATGTACTATGCCAACTTCCTCTCCTCCCCAGAAGGTTACTTCCACACAGTCATCTGCAATGCACAGGAATTCCGCAACACCACTGTCAACCACGACCTTCATTTCATATCATGGGACAACCCGCCGAAGCAACACCCTCACTATCTCACCATGAAGCACATGAAAGGCATGATTGACAGTAATGCTCCATTTGCTCGCAAGTTCCCTAAGGGTGATCCTGTACTCGACAAGATAGATGCCGATCTGTTGTCTCGCGGCCCTGGGATGCTTGTGCCAGGAGGTTGGTGTGTGGGGAGCAGAGAGAATGGGAGCGATCCATGCCTAGTTGTGGGTAACACCACGATTCTTCGACCCGGTCCTGGTGCTGTCAGGCTAGAGCATCTTATGGTGTCACTCTTATCAGAGGAGAAATTCCGCTCCAGACAGTGCAAGTAGCATATAAGCTCAGCCAAGGGACGGTCCATAAATTTGTAGCTCACACCATTACAGAAGTAGTATATTGGTACATTTGAGCAGTTTCATAACATAGTGCTGCCACATGTAAAAAAGAGAAGATAGGTGGGAAGTGCTGACTTCTGGCCTATCATGGACATAAAGGAATATGAGCTGGAAGTTTTGTGCTGTAATAATTAGTATCTATTCTTGGAGCTCAACTTGTATGATTTTTCTCTGAATTTACATGTGGCACAATGGAAATTATTCAAGTTTCCTAATTTTGGACTAAAATGTACCCTTTAATTTTTAAAATCGCCAAAACTTTGATCTTTATGTTTTTTTTTGGGAGATAAAGAATTTGCATTTGTTGCATTTCTTCCCTTGATTATATGCAGTGGAGTATGTTTAATGAATTAATACAGCTATAGCACGCTATCCACCTGGTTATAATTCTTCCTCACAATACATGGGGGCTCAAGGTGAATGGTGGAACTCACTTTGTCTAGCCTGATAGCTAAGTGGTCAGCTATTTTCAGGTGAACAGCTAATTCTGTAGTCACAATTGAAAAGAAATTCACCAGGTGCTGGTAACAGAGTCATCAGAAAATCCAGGTTTTCCTGGACTTTCATCTGATGTTACTCTCCTGATTTTGACTGCATGCCGACTGATTCAGATTCAGGATGGTGAGAATTTAGCCAGTCTGATTGGATTTATTAGTTTAAGGTCTTTAAATTGGATTCATTGTCATATTTAGTTTAACTGGTTAGGATTAGCTGTCGGATATTTATTTTCTGAGGCTGCAATGCTGTTTAGTGTTTCAGATGTCACATTGTTTAGCTACAAGATAATCAACAATTGCTCCATTTTCTCATGTAGACCAAATTTCATAGTTAATATCTGCAATCATTTTTCAGAAATTTCAGATCAGAAGCCAACAGGTTACAGAAACAGAGAGTGTGATAGGAGACTCTGAGCAACTGCAAAAAAAAAAAAAAATTAGTGAATAGCAATTCATCTCACTTCTACTTGAAAAAAAAACGGTCTCTGCCAACCAATAATCAGCAGCTCTGTTTAGCGTTCTGTCCAGTTGGTGTGGTGTAGTTTTGCACTGAGTGAACGTCCATGACGTCCCACATATTACTACAAAAGTATCTCCACTAAAACACACGCAAAAAAAAAAAAAACAAAGCAACAAAGTTTGTAGATTGTATGATGAAAGGATGTTGGGCAGGTTATTTGCCCCAAATCACTTCTTAGATCACGGCACCCGAAACTATGCATAAACAAAGTGGCCAAAGTAAACCATTGTCCATCACAGGTGTTAGTTGATATTACTTAAGAATCTGTTACAGTATAAACAGCTCCAACATCAAGCAAAGGGCAACGATGAAATTGGCCTCAAAATTTAAAAAATAAGAAAATTTTCATCTACAAAAACAAGCAAACTTACTTTCCTCTTTTGAGTGCATGGATTTAGCACGCATGCAAGAAGTTCTACTGTTCTAACACTTTGACAGAGCCATACTTTACACAACCATCTGGCAACCGAGGCCACCCATTTCTGATGAGAGAGCACATTGCGTTGGGTGTTGTACAGAAAAACTGTTCTCGAGTACTTTTCATCTCAAAATTGCCCAACACAGCAACATCTTCCGCTCTCAGTTATGATAAGAATGCTGCAGACTAGCTACACCCACAATGCATAGCTATTTCAGAAAAGACCGTACAGAGAATTAGCACATCTGAAGTAAAGCACATATCTAACATGCATCATGCAATCAGTTACTACTAACTCAAGTCACATAAAGATCAAATAGCTGATGATCCATAACTCTCAATAAGACTAGAAATGACCAACAAAATATTTTTTCACCAAAACAACATTGTCCAAATTACCGCTGCTTCTCATGTTCCCGCAGTTCAAGAATGTGAGATGACCCATTCAAATCAACTGCCTCAGACCATTCAAGAAAGGACAAACAGAAAGTAAAGTAGTCAGAAAAACCTAAGACTCTTAAACATGAAGTACTTAAATAGTTACAAGATGCCCTACTTTCTTTTCATAAGTAAATATATATCCTCAACTAAATTTGAATTGTTATGCCTCCGCATGAAAGGGAAAGGCAGCAAATTGAAATCCCACAAATTTTGTTATAGATCAGCATTGAGGTGTATTGTACACCAGATGTGCAGGCTAGGATACAATCAAAACAGAACTTCCTCCAAATCATCACCAAGTACTAAAAAACCCAGGATGACAGTATGAAGAAGCTGACTTCCCATCTCATCATTAAGACTTCCTCTCAAGAACAGCCTTGGACAGCTTATCATTGAATCTGCCTGCTCATCTCATGACATGGTTGCAGCCTCAAGAAACCCATTCATGAGCCACCAAAAATTAGGATTATCATATGCCTTACAACAAGCCCCGCAGCCTTCTGTTTGGGATACTGCATTACAATATAAATCAATTCTTCCATAGAAATGGCTGTCAGAGGATGCAACTGTTGTTTGAGTACCTAAAAGTTATCCATGTCCTCATCTTTCATCAAAGTGCTAGGCCCATCCTCAAAACCAGTTCCTGGGGCAAGCTCATTCAGGTCTAGGAATCGTCTTCTTTGTACACCATCCCCATCTTGCCCAGGGCTATCTGTCTTTTTAGCTGCCTGGTGCTGCTCTTTGTCTACAGCCTCTATGTACTCCTGATTAATTTTCTGATCTGTCGTTTCTTCATGATCTTCCTCATCCTGAGAATCTTGACTTGCTGTCGAAACTTCCAGATCATTAGTGGCATCTGAATGTGTTTCTGATGCATTGGACTTGGCTGGCTTTCCTGAGTCCGTGTCCGTATCTGATAGCTCATATTGTCGGTAGTTAATACGCGGGCGGGTGGCCCTCTTGCTACGTCTCAGGCCTGACTGGAGTTCATCAACAGATCTCAATTTTGTTCCCCGCCTACTTCGACTTGGAAATTTTTTATATTGGTTCTGCTCCTCCAAATCTTCACTAGTACTCAAAGAATATTCCTCTTCTTCCTCATCTTCTTCTGCATTTTCTTCCTCCCAACGGTACTCTTCATCTTCCTCTGAACCGCTTGAGATCTTCTTCTGCTTCCGGCTTCTAAGATATTCCTCATCATAAACTGCTTCTCCAACTATGTCATCATCGCTGTCAATGTTTGCATCAATATCTGAAACAGCTTCCACAAAGTCATCTGAATACCTCTGAGGCCTTTTCCTCCGCCTATTGCTAGAATTCAGTAGCGCAACAGTAAGCCTTCAGACATTCAATTTAGGTGCACTCAAGAAATTTCATGGCAGATATGGATAGTAAAGATACCTGCGGTCAAGAAGCTCGGCTTGGTGCTCTGCATCAGTTTCTTCATAATCATTCAACTTTGGAGACTCTGCATCATAAGGGGCTTGATCAATTTGTGAAGGACCATTCAGTCTACCATTAGTAGATACCTCAGGCTTCGCATTGACTGATTTTCTAACAGCATACTCTGGCGAGGGCTGTCTTTTCCTAATACAGAAAAATATAAGTTCGTGATTCCCATCAAACAAGGAACAATATGCAATATGAAATGTGGTAGATACATACTTGGTTATTTTTATAGCCTCGTTAATTGACCGGTCATAGTCATCTGCCAAATTGTTTCACATGAAACTAAAGTTAATTTAAGTTACAGATAAACAGCAACAAAAGTGAATTCTTAATACTAGAACATATTCTATGATGCAATAGAATCTAATACCAAAAATTGCATAACATGATGACTGTTTCCTTAGTGCCCAAATTATATTTCTAATTCATACAATCACAAACATCATCTATTTCATATAAACACAAGTAGCCCAACATCCATTATATAATTAATGCAGAAATAGTTCGGATCGCTGGCCAGATAACAGACCTTCAAAGAGAAGAATTGATACCTCAAATTCAAAATGAGGCAATCATGTTTAATCCCCTTAAATCAATTTCTCATCATATACCGTGTTATAACAAAAACAGCATAACAATAAATGTTTTTCATGTAAAAGAATCCAATTCACAAATATTACAAGCAGGAAAAAAGCACACTTTATATTCAGGGCTAAAAAAACTTGGTTTCAGTTTCAGACCAGCTGAACAAGTTTCAGTTTCATTAATTTTGTAAGGTCTGGTTTGAGTCTCAGAGATTCAGCCAAAAATGTAAAACATAAAAAAAAGGCTAAAAAGATTAAAATAGTGTAAAATATAATTAAACAAATCAAGAGAATATATTAAACATCATTTCAGAGAGTTTTGTATCTTTAGGACCATTTAGTGTATCATTTCAATTGCTTCAGCACAAAACTTCCAAACAACAATAAAAAAATTAAAATAGAAGTTGCTATAATGCATATTTTGCATTATCTAGAGTATCATTTAGCTGTGCAATGACTATCTAATAGACACTTAAATGCCAATTAACGCATAAGCGTATGAGGTATGAAGAACAAGCGATGTTTATAAATAAACAAAGAAAAAACAATAATGTCAACATTTTTCATAAAAAAATATAGGAAAAAAAATTCAAAAGTTCAGTTATAGATTCATGAGATTTCCATACAACGGGGTTTGAACTATTAAAAGAAGATGTCTGTGTATTTGAGCTCAAAATTCCTTAGATCCAAGCTCAAATTTCCCAATTACTATTCAAGAGACAAAAGTTACCCCACAAACCCCTTCTTTATCCTGTCAATCTCTCAAAACCCACAAAGTATCACTCAAATCATGAAAAAAAAAGCTCTTTCTTGATTTTCTTGCAACCAAATACTCATATGATTGCAATTTTCTCAAAACTAGAAATTACCACTCTAAACTAAATAAAATAATTTTAAGATTTAAATAGCCCACTAAAATCTAGCACATTTATATCTATGCAGATCAATTATGGCCCTAAGGACAGCAGTCATAAGTCTGAAATCAACCTATGTTCTAAATAACTTCCGAGTGCAAACGAAACATCTTGGTTCTTGGTTTTAAAATTTCTATTGAAACTAAACCAAGGTGTCCATATTCTGAAACAACAAACTCTTTTGTAAGAATTCTTAATCTACTTAAAAAATTCTCTCTTTTGGACAGAATCTACAATGACTGGTCAAAAAGTCTTCTAGACTATTGAAAACATATTTAGCAGAATCAGCAAAAGAACAATCATCTAGTTATGCAATATTTTGTGACAGTGCATGGAATATCTCTGTTTTGTATAATACAAATGGTCTAGTGTCGCAAGACGTTTCTGTGTGAAGCTCATGCTATGAGGTACAAATCAAAGCTTATGCAAATCTTGATTCCTTGTCTTATACAACATGGAGGATATTTTTTTAGAGCAAAAGATTGTTGGAAGCAAGGTCTGTTGTGCTGGTACTAGGCCCCGTACCGATTGCCCGGCAGCATGGATCAGTACGGCCCTGCATCGTACCGTGCCGGCCCAGTACCGACACAGTAGAGGCAAGGGAGAGGGAGAACGAGAGAGAGGAAAAGAGAAAGAGCAGAAGAGGGAGGGAGAGGGAGAGGGAGAGGGAGAGGAAGGAAGAGAGAGGCCGGCCTCTCTTCATTCCTCTCCCTCTCCATCCCTTCCTCGCTCTCTCTCTCTCTTCCTCTTTTTCCTTCTTCTCTCCCTCCGGTGAGGGCATCTCAATTTTAATGCCACACGGTCCCGGTCCACTGCCAATACGACTCAGGACGTCCCGAACCAGGCAGTTCAGGATAGTTCTGCAGACCTCGGTTATAAGAGTAAGAATGTAGCGACATGGAAAAATGAAATATGGAAAAGAAATAAGCCAAAAGGAAAAAACTACAAAATCACTGAATGAAAGAGAATATATTTCTACATCATGTATTCTATTTTTTTTATAAACTAACATTCAAGGTCACATGTAAAATTACATACTAAGAGAACATTTTGTTACAATTTTCTAACTTCTTAACCTTACCAAATGTATAGGTGACAGGTTTTCTATCACGAAGCGATCGACCTGAGGAAAGCCCATCTGCAGTCAAAAAGCTATCAAGAAGGAGGGCTTCTCTCTGTTGCTTTTTCAACAGCCTCTCTTTCCTCTGCATGAACAATGAAATTCTCAGTATAATTTAGACTTGTACATTGCCTGCAAATTGCAATAGTACTTAGTCTATACATGCCATCTTTTGTAACAAAAGTAAATGCACAAATACAGCAGCAGATAAGTTGTATACTTTGTGTAATTTCTCAATCTCCGGTAGAAAGTCAATCTTTAACTTCTTCCCGAGTGAGGCTTCTGTCCTATTTTTACTTGAAAAAAGTTTCTCCTGGAAAAAAGAAGAAAAAATAAACAAGGAGAAAAGGTTAAAGGTAAAGAAACAGAACACAAAATAATCCAGAACTCTGTTATGGCACTGGACATGGAGAAGAAAGCAGCAGGGAACAAATGCAGGTAATCAGAAATAATAACCACATGTGGAGGAAAAAGGAGGCAAAGTTATTTTTATTTTTTGAAGAACCATGGTGAAAAATAAAGGATGGACTATCAACATAAATAGACGATTGAAGATCACGAGTTGTAAGCTGCCATGACTGAGAGCACAACAGCAAATTACATATTCTAGATGCAGAATCATCTCATTTGAATGGCCAACACATGAATGAAGTTGACAATTCTCACTTAAACATGGGTTGTAATATTAGAAATAATGTTAGAAAAATATAATCATAATCAAAGGGTAAAAGAAATTTAAAATAGCCATGACAGTTTGAATAAATCTTCAATTGCCTTGTTTCTGTAAGCCTGTATTAGCCATCAACAGAGAACTTTATAAAAACTAAAGGGAAAAGGTTTGGCACTAGTGAATGATTCAGCAAGGGAAAAACTGAAACTTAGGGAAAGGCAAAAAAAGCTCTATAAGTTCACGCACATACTAATTACAAGGGAAACACAATGACAACAATAACAGAAATCAGCAATATGAATAACAAATCACATCCAAGTGATGAAGAATTTATGATTGGGCCAATAATAGTTTTGAGGTTTTAGAACAGCTCCCAAGATTTTTCGGCCAAAGAATTATTTGTAAATATTGGAATTTATTTGAAAAATAGAGAACTTGGGCCTTTAGTCAGACAATCCAAATATATCTTTTCACAAAAGTGATGCAGGAGCAAGGTGCCCAATCCTTAGGGCGTGCGCATGAAGTTTGAGTTTGATTTTTGGTTCATTTTGTCAATCGAGTCCTTAATTGAGTTGTAGTTTGCTAAATTGAGTCTTTTAATTGAGTCCATGTAATTAATTGCCAAGTGGCATCAAGAGGTCCACATCATATAGTGTGAAAAGAGGACTTGGTCCACTCCTACTTCGATTAGGAGTCTTACTTGGTCCCTTGACTTGGTCAAATCCTACTTTGGTTCAGAGTCCTTTAGCCCTTAGTATTTGAGTTTAATCATGAGTTAATCTGAGTTTTGTCATAAGATTAATTTCCTATTTTGTTCTAACGTCCCACCTATTTAAAGGGTAGACGTTGAAGAATAAAGGCAGAATTAATTTTGGTTTTCAATTGCTCTTGAGATTGAGAGGCATGAGGCTTCTTTTTCCTCCTTTAGTGAGACTCCAAAAGTTTCTTTCTTCCTTGTTGAGACGCCAGAAAATCATTGGGTTTAGGATAGAAGTGAGACTCTTCTATTCAGCCCATAGTTATCATATACTACCCAAACCGCAGCACCTTCCATTGATCCTTCTTACATCCGCCCACCTTCACGCACTAGCCCTAATTCTTTGACGCCCTAATCACCACAAAGTTCTTTAGGTTTCATATCTAAATCGCAGGCCTAATCCCTTCCTCCCACGTCCTAACCCAAATTAGCTTTGGGTCCAACCAATTTCAGCCATCATCCACCAAAAATCCAGCAACCTTCCCACCCCGACTACGTCAAAAAGCTTTCATATGCTCCCACAATTACACCAGATACAAGAGAACATGTGGAAACCTTCAACAAAAATCCATCCAATTCTGACGAGGCACCGTGAAAGTTGGACAAATTGGCAAGCACTCAAGCATCTAATATGAAACTAATGGCCCTTCACATTTCATCTGCATCATGAAGTGCTCAGGTTTGACATAGCTTTACATGGTCCATTAAACAGAAACATCATTATCAAACAGGTAGCTTGACTGCATAAATGAAATGTGGAGTGTGACACTGTCATCAATTACAAAGCCACAAAGCAAATTAAACTTTACCTATTCAAAAGATAATGAGAATTTTCTTTAATCAGCTCCAAAAAGTACGTGTTTTCATCAAATTTGGATACATCATTCTATAACATCACTATATAGAATTGTATCGCTACAAAATAGTGCATGCACAACTAAGCACCAAAGCAGAGACATCAGATAAAAATTCAGCAGTAATACAAATAAAGAACTTACAGAAACTTCTTGGAATTCATCTAAGTTGGTTGCAACTGTTTCCCAGTGGAAAGATGCAGGTGGAAGGGGTGCAACTCCCTTCCCCTTCGCCTTCTTTATTTCAACTTGTCTAATTTCACGATACAATCGATGACCAATAATAGGATCATCTTCATACCTACATTTAAGACGGTTGAAGAAATCAAAATGTTCTTGATCATATTATATGCAACATGAGAATATTCTCAGAAGATGTAGATAATGATATACACTATTTAAAACATAACCATGAAGGTTTAGTCAGCTTACCAGTATGAAACCCCATGTGAATTGCCTCCGGTCCGTTCTTTGCGAAATGCTGAAAGCTGAATGCCATGTTTTAGAGAATCGTCTATATAATTTCGAATGTCTTCTTGCTGCAAAATGCATAAGTGGAAATCAACTATTCCAGCATTGTGTGAACAAAACTGAGTGGCAACAATAATCAACATTAATAAGCATGTCTACAAGATAGTTAAAGCAAACTCGGTGAGTAATTTTAAGAATAAAAAGTGATGCTGATTAACTAACATATGTTCTTGGTATTTATTATGAACATAATTTAATTTTAAGAATAAAAAGTGATGCCGATTAACATAAATTCTTGATTTTTTATAAGCATAATTTCAACCACCAAATGGTTCTTATTATAAGTCTAGTCCCTGAGATACTTAAACAAAATTACAGCACATGGAGTGTTTTGTAATTATTAGAAGGCTTATCATCAGACCAGAAAGATTATGAGTTGAACTTTAGACTGGAAAGAAGAAACTGATTTCCTTGGGTTTATTGACTAAATCAGACTACAATGTCTTACTTCAGTATGCTTTCATTGCCATCAATTAGAGCCAAATGAATTGAAAGCAGATTTTCAAATGGAAGAAAGAGGTGGAAAAACAACAATAGAGGCAAACAAAGAGCTGAATGACATCAAGAGCCTGCAATTCAATACAAGAGTTACATATCCAAAGTTATGTTTTAATAAACAATTAAACAAATCTTTATCAACCAACAAATGGGATAAGAAATAGGTGCCTTAAAAAGGATCTGAAACTCACTTGATACATGATGTGTATTGTTTGATCCTATTCTTATGTCTCATGTCAGTAGAATTGCATCATTCACTAGGAGACATATTCGCTGATACAATACAGAGGTGCAACTTAGCCTGGGTTAACCAAAGGGAGACCAAGGCAATCTGTAATTCAGGTTAGGTTGGCCTGTATATTGCTCAGCCAGGTGGGGTCTGGGTTGGCAAATATCAACTTGATTTGATGTCAAGGCGGGTTTATGTTGAAGGCTCAAGCAACCTAGCCCTATTATAAACCATTTTCCTCTTAACCTGACTTAACCTGAATTTAGCCAGTATTTCTTCCAAAACACCCTAACCAAAAACAAGCTGACACAAGACAAGTTAACCCGAACAGACCCAACTACACCTGACCTAACCAGACTTAAACCTGCGTTATGTCAGATTAGAAATTGTGAAATTGGTCTGGGTTCACGTTTGATTCGGTAGGTCCGGAGTTGGAAAGAAATCGGATTGGATATAGTTTAGTACTTAACCCTTTTAACCCTCCCAAGTTGCTTCCCTGGTACAGTATGACATCCGCAAAACAAGTTGCTTTAGACAAGAATTTTGTTGCTTTACTTTCTAACTGCAAGTTGGTTTGCCTAAGGAATCAATAATATGATTTCAAATTGCTAATATTTGATTTTGTACATTAAGGCATTAAGGTGAATATTTTTGCTCCGATAAGAGCTAACAGGCTTCGCTAAAAATAATCAGAAACAAAGAGCACTGAATCTTAAAGATTTCATGCCAGAGATCAGCATATAAATGTTTCAATTGCTCCTAAAAATTTAATGAATTTATCCATGCAAAACGACATGGGGCAACAGTTTATAATCTTTCATGAACTCATAATGAGGTCCAAAATTGACATTGTATTCATAAAATTGGGATCACTTACAGTTTTCCCATATTAAGAGATAATGACAACATGATCTTTTGTTTCAAGAGTGAGATGAAACATGAGGTTGGCCAAAACTATGCTCAACATTAACAGCAATGTCTTTCTACATATTTGTGCTTCCACCAAAAAATTCCCTGATATTAAATGTCAAACAATCATGATGACATATCTTAAGATGTGGTTTTCCGTTTTCATTTGCCGAGTCAATTGATCATGTTCATGGTGTTTTAGAGCATATTTTAATCTTACCAATACATTAAAATTCAAATTATGTTAGTGCCCAACTTAAATAGGCAATAGAAACAAAGTATTGACCTGATTAAACAAAATTTCCCATCAAACAAACTTTCTCATCAATAAAACAAGCATAACAGATACCAGAATACAAATAATCCAATGGTAGGGTAAAAAGAATAAAATGAAGATATTAGTAATTTGAACAATGAGATGTAGGGAGTCTCTAGAAATTATAGCACAAACAAAATTGATAACAGTGAAGAACAACATGAGAGGTCTCTTGGCTGTTTAAACTAAATTAACACATCTACAAACTAAGGCACCAGCAAACTGCCTAACTACCTTGACATCCTTGATACTACCTTTGTCCACATCATTGATCCAGCTCCAAATTACTAAGAGTATATCTTTAAATTCCACAAAAGACTAATGTAGTAAAAACAATCAGCCTGGGATATCTTGGCCAGTTTTTTATTTTTTGACTACTATTCACCAAAATTCTCCTCCATACTTCTAGGTCAGCATTCAACTAATTCATAAATCATCAACCATAGCAAAAACCATGGCACCTCCTCATACAAATTATCAAATAATTTATCGATAACATATAAAGTGAAAGGGCTTTGTATAACTATATCACAACTCTAAGCTACTTGTCCTGTCATAGTTAATCCAACCACTTGAAACTACCTCCTTCATACACTTCCTTAATGATTATAAAATGCCCATTTCGTACATCCTTGGTAGCCAAAAACTAAGGATTCGTTTGGTTCGCGGAAAAAAAAATTCACAAGAATATTTTTTTTCTAGAAAGCTGATGCCTAGATATATGATGTCTGAAAAAATGGTTTTTGCATGTTTGGTTGACCATAAAAAAAATGGCATATTCCACAGTGGCTTATGTTTGCTTGCGCATCTAATTTTCTGAAAAAGTTGTGTGAAATACCTGTTATGCCCTTAATAAAGAGAAAGATCTTACCCCGCTCTATCTAAAAGCTTAAGGGCATATTTGGAAAAAAAATATCCCAATTCCCAATCGGTGAAAATTGGACTTTTTCATGTCCCACATGGATTTTTCTCTCCCATGAAATGTGGGAATTGTATTCCCATAGGAAAGCTACTTTCCCATCTCGCTCTTTTAAAAACTCTAACTAAACATAAGGCCCTTCTCCATTTTTTCCATTGACCACACTTTCCTCCCTCCTCTTCCCATGAACCAAATGAGTCCTAAGAGTAGAAGTGGATGGACACAAGAGCAAGAAAGATAGTTGTCCTAAAAACTTGAATATAAGAATCTAGAAACAGAAATAAGGATCCAGCAAATGATGAAAAATATAACAATATAGGTAATGGGAAAGGTGAATAGATGATTCATTGAAGAGACATTTGGAAGTGTTTGGAAATAAATGCAGGACTGGAAAAAAAGATAGAGAAACAATTGTGAAATCTTACGCAATACATTCATGCTACTTCGAGTTTTTATCCATCCCTTCATCAGAAAAATAATCCATCAGATTACTCTATTAAATTTTACGTTCAGCAAAAACTATGAGTGGATTCTTTCTGTTCCCTCTATCTTGATCAATAGCCTGAGAATGATATAACCTCCATGCTTGATCTTTCTAGATTGGAGTTAAACAAGAGTCTAGCTGTTTTGTCTTACAAACTGTTCCATCACCCTTTACAAGAATGTCATAATGCGCCTACTGAGTTCCATTGTGCCTAATACGTTCAGTTCCATGGCAACTACGATTTTGGGATGCAACTTCAATTTATATTTAGGACTGGATTACTTTATCCAAATCTTTCAAATTTAATCTTATAGAAGAAATCATTATGTAAGTAAGATAGCATCATCAGATCTATCTTCAAATTATTTTCTATAGCTCAGAAGCATCTTAGCTACTCCTCATGCCTTGCCTTTTGCATATCGCATTATGGTACTTCTAAGTTTATTTCTCTATCAGAATTTACCAACTTCTCAAGATACCCCCCATCTTTCCATAGTTTCAGTATCTTCTACCAAACTTGAGATCTCAATACTCTTAATTCACCGGTTTTGGTCTACCTATCTACTTCTTTTACTCATCCATTTTAGCTACAAATAGATCTCTTTCTTAATCTTCTCTTGGGCCAATCCAGTCAATATATCATCATAAGCTACATGCTAAGGTTTTCTTTCCCTCCTTAGCAGTTACAGAGTATGTTCTGAGGTCTTCCACATCCATGAACCTCCCTTTCCTTCAGTGCCTTTTATTTATGGCACTGGCCTCCAAATTTTCCTAAAAAAAACTTTAAGAATCATACTAATACAACATACGATTGGTGCAGTTTCAAATTCATCGTTCCTTTATCAGGAACTTGTCATGCAAGGAAGCTGTCCTTTTTGCCCTTTAAATTTCATCACCATTTTCTAGGTGTCTTGTGGTCTCATCCATTTTTTGCATTTGCTAAATAATTATTGTTCCATGTGGTTTTATCACAGCCCTTCAAGCACATTGTATTGAAGAGGGTGATGTAGGCTTACCGCACCAACTTATTCTAACAATGATGACATCTTTTTTGGTGGTTCATCAATTATATATAACCTTGGCCACTAGAGTGTGTATATGCACATGATTTTGTTGCTTCTATCAATTTAGAAGAGTAAAATGCTACTCCCTGTAAAAAAGGTGGTGACCATCATTTATCCTTGATATACAATGCTTTTAGCTGGCTCAAGAGATAAATTTAGGTATTCTCTGTTGTATTGATGTTCAAAAAATTTTGTTTGACGCATCTCAAAATGGAGAAGACAAGATAAATTTCCTGGTTACCGAATGACATTATTTCTATCATGTTATGTGTAAAAATTATATGCATGGGCAAAGTCTTTACTCGAAACATCTCCTGCACCAATTCTTAGGAGGTCAACTTCGTGTTGATGGCCCACTGTAAGAATTTGCTCTACTTATGTGGAAGCCTATTAAATTTTGGGTTGAGCTATCATTTTTAATGAACAAGGTTTGAATAATGATGATGTGGATATCCGTGCAAAAGTATCATATTACTGAGATAACATGGTCCATATTACTAATCACAAGAATAGATAGAAATTTCCCTATCACTTAAACTTCAATTATTCTGGTTGATACCAATGAAAGATGGCTTTTTCCTTCTTTTTTCTTTTGGAGCTTTAAACACCATCAGTTGCATATGTTTCTTAACAATTAGCATTACATGTATTTCTAATTGCATCAAAATGAGATCCCGCGCATTAAGATTTGATTTACTTTAAACCCTTATATCTCTTATGATAGCTACCACATAGAAATTATCAGGATAAAATAGATTAGAGTGGGAGTAATGTGGATATGAATGCATATAGACTCAGACTGTAATAGGAAATCACCATTGGTCAGTTTGTGAAAATTAAGGTATTAAACAAAATATATGAAAAACACAACATAGTTTAATAAGGTTTGGATGGTTATGTATTAATGGTACATTCATGCAAGATTAAATGATTAAGCATATCAATGAAATCAAATTTTGGACTACTTAAGGCAGACCAAACAGTCGACTAGACTCTCTTGATATTGGAAATCCCTTCAAAACAAACTTAGCTACAGATTACAGAATGCTAGCCTGCAGGAATATCACCATAATATGAACCGTCATTTACTAAAAAAACAGAAAGAATAGTTCAT
Source organism: Phoenix dactylifera (assembly GCF_009389715.1). Taxonomy (NCBI): domain Eukaryota; kingdom Viridiplantae; phylum Streptophyta; class Magnoliopsida; order Arecales; family Arecaceae; genus Phoenix; species Phoenix dactylifera. The sequence continues at coordinate 40,084 of NW_024068086.1, forward strand.
AAGAAATAGTAGATCCCATCACTCAAGTGATCAGCAGGCCAGCAGTACCTTTCAGATCCCATCACTCAACTGATCTGTTGGCCAGGAGTACCTTTCCTAAAAGAAAATGGTGTTTCAGAGCCCTTTTTGCCTCCAGGATAAGTCATCCATATCTTTATCTGAAACACTATTCTTTGAACCAATAATCTTCATTCCTATGATAGTTTCCCTTTGGAAAAATTAGAAAGGGGAAAAATCCTAAAAAACCTGTGCTAACTTCCTGGGCCACAGCTGGTGTCTTTTTTGAATGGATGGTAAGCCATAGATCTCTCAACAATGGTATGGCAAGAGAATCAAGTCTACATCCATCTCTCAACAGATGGTTAACTACAAATTGATCATTAAAAGGACACATTCATCTGTTCGAGCGGTTCTTCAATCAAATTCATGATGGCTCTTCTTTTTTCATATCGATCCTACAACACAAAAGGAAATCTTACATAAATCCATGACTCTCTTGACTCCACTTTTGTCAGAGAGTCAACTCCTTTTTTTTATATTCCAACTTTACCCATAGTTCTTATTGTTCTTTTCCATTTTATTCTTTTTAAATGGTGAAGTCTAATAAACACACTCATTCTCTTAGTCTGCAGCCCATCTCCGTTAGGAACATCTAGTTCAACTATAGACAGGCCAACCAAGTGGCATAACAAATATTGACCATTTGCCCTTTAATTGAAGTATCATAACTATACATCACATTTGAAGGGATCATGCTAATAATATTCCACATTATTCACATAAATAGAAAAAGATGATGCTAACCCATGATCAAAACAGACTAGGAGAAACTTCTTGCTGCTAAACATATCATATGAGATGGCATCATAGGTTTTTTTTTGATGCAATGAGAAGACATCATAGTCAGGCACAAATAAGTCACGCATATTGCACATACCAAACGCTAGTAATCCTCGCTGATAAAAGATAAATCTGGAATGCAGATATTAACATTTGCCATCAAATTTCCAGCATCTCTGACTTTTGACAACTTTAAATAGAATTCTTTAGGAAAATTGTATGTGTATGTCCTAAGGACAGAAATTTTTTTTTTTTTCATATTAGTGATTAGTTCTTCCGTGGTCCCCTTAACCTCGAGGATCAAGGCATTGCCATCTCCATCAATCCTTCAGTTACAGCTGATATCTCATATGAATAGTATTCCACATCAACTAGTTTAGATCCCAAGCCTCTGCCAAATTTCTTTCCACAACTAGAAATACAAGACTGTGCAACTGATCCTCTTTTATTTGTATGGCCAAATAAAAGCTTAATCAACTGCTGTTGAATCTTCCTCTTTATATATTAAACTCAGAAAACCAAAAGTTAGATGCAAAATTTTCATTACTAGGGTTCAAATTAATTATTTAAAAGCAAAAAGTTTAAAATCTAGTAAAGATCTAAACATGTCAGGGTGATATTAAAAGCCATTAGAAAGAAAATATAAAAGGAATGCAAGAGGCAAGGAAAAAATCAAAAGACTTTGAAAATCAAATTAATGAAATAGCACATGAGTATGTGAATTAACCAAAGAAGTTGCCGGAGCAGTGATATTTCTCCAACGAAAAAAAAATGGTCTAATGAAATAAGAAGTTATTTTTAGATAGAAATTTTAGAAAATCTAGAAATGTCTAGATAATTTTACAACTACAACGAACAGCTATATGGAAAGCTAAGATAGTCACATTAAATTATCTTGTTTCCAAACAGATGAAGAGTTTTATATTCATATTCACAACTTACTATATGTATGTGATTTGGTTCACATAACAAACTTTAGTTGCATATTACAATAATGTAAATATAAAACCAAGCTAGTTAATGCAAGGAAAAGGCATGACTCAGAGACTTCAAGAACCAATACAGACATAAAAGAATTAGAAAACTATGTATATAGGCTGATTTATATTTTTGTTGAAATACAAGATTAAGAACTAAGAGGATATTGGAGAACTATAAGTAAGTAAGAGACACCTCAACACGGATGTCACAGAGTGCCTTCAGAATCACTACACGGGTCCTAGGATCAAGATTCTTGTATGTTTCAACCTCGACCCTGAAAAGTGAAGATTTCAGAAAAATATGAGTTTGATATATACATTTCGATATACTTGGCTCCAGACGTTTGAATCACTCACCCATGTGATGCAATAATTGGTATCTCGCCATCAGCAACCTGCAATTCTAGGTTTCCATTAGTTTTTATATATTAAGGAATAATCACTTTTTATAATAATTTCATGAGACCAAATCATGTATGCTACATACCCAGTGCCACCAATCTCTTAACTTCCTGCACAATACTGTAACCCAGGTTGCACGCCCCAAAGCCATACGGGTAACAGGAGGGATAGCCTATAAATGTTCAAAAAAAGGAAAGATAGCCACAAGATTTCATGTTAAAGCTTGCACATAACATATACTCTAACCCCATATTTATCAGGTTGTGCTCATATATTTGACAGCAAGCTATAGAAGTGGCAGAGCAAATTTTTTAATGCATCAGAAAGTTAACCAGAACCAAATCTAGAAACTGCACTAAATCACAGATCACTGACTGTGTCATTCGTACATATTAAAATCATAATGTAGGAGTCAGAAAATAGATTAATCTTGCATCAACTGTAGAGAAAAATAGATGGAGTACACACAATATATAGCATACAAGCAATTGAATATGCCAACATGATTTGCACTATATAGTAGCCCACATTTTCAATGAGTTATTCCTCTTTTTTTTAATCCCATAAACAAGAAATCAAACAACATCATAAGTATAGGTTTTGCTTTCATAGAATTTTCAAAATCTTACAACCAAAAGTACAAGGAAAACTATGGAATCAGTAAAACATGCACTTTCCCCAAAAAAAGAAGGAAAGAAAAGAAAAACAACCACATAATCATAATTTGGATTGTAAAAATGTCCAATTAACAGAAGATCCATAATTGTGTAGTTGATACTAGGCAATAATGGAGAACAGAAAGAAACTTTGTAAGACCTATTAAAGGTTTTATTTTTGGAGTCAGGGAAATGCATAATGATAGTTACAAATACGTAAAACTAAAGTTTTTTTTTTTTATAACACCGCACTGTCAGCTTTGACCATCTTTCAACTTATGGAGAATGAATAATAATTCATCCACCTAAAAATTCTTACTCTACTGGATTCCCCATAGGGTTAATTTCCCTTTCTCAGTGTCCAACATTTTGATGCCTACAGCATTATAACCATGTTGTCCTATGATATCTTCACTCAAAGTGTCAAATGTTGCTTTGGCAAGAGAACATGTCAAAGACACTATTTGATTATCCATGATGCTTCACCTATATAACCTATATAAAACGTGTCTTCATCTATGTCTATCTTTTATGCAATTGATCCAAGATAGAAGAAGAAGAAGACCGTGTCTAATTTCTATTTCACCAAACACAGACATGATTTTCATTTTATGATTGATATCCTTAGGCCATAATCAATAAAGTTAGCCAAATTGAGTATACAGCCTAAATAAATTTTAGCTTGAAAGTGGTGTTACCTTTTAATATCTTAGAGCTTCTGAACAAAACAAGAACGACAATGATAAACTCTGGACACATGATTTAGTAATGGCACAGTCCAAATGCACTGTCCAAGCTAGTGCACAAGACATTCCTAACCACCCCATGCACATAAACATTGCCATATAATAGGATATATGATACTACTAACCACATTCTATGGTTAGCATGTCGTCCACTCATTTACTATACAAGTTAGTATTATGTAACTTAAAAGACAAAATCTAGAGTTTACTAAAACTAAAAGACAAGGGTAGGATGAATTTCACAAGAACACCTAGTAATTGTTAACAAATAGATGAAAACTTGTACAGTTGACAAAAGAACAACTAGAGTTAAGACTTACCAGATGAAAACTTGTACAATTGACAAAAGAACAACTAGAGGTAAGAAATAATTCATGATTAGAAGAACTTCAAGGCTTCTAAAGATCTTAATAACAAATGAGCAAAGCAGCAACATATATATATATATATATATATATATATATATATATATATATATATATATATATATATATATATATATATATATATATATATATATATATATATATGCATATATGCATCAATCACCACTTGAAGGCATCCATCACGTATATAGATACTAGGACACATGTAAACGGTGACACATAAGTTTTATAATGCAGTTTGAAACATGGCAAGGCAACCTTGACCTTTAGCTTCTTTGAAAAAACTCTTTTCTTTTGGTTTGCAGATTCACATCTCATCAAGTAAGAACACAATATAAAGATGTGTTGCATTAACTTATTAAAATACAGAAACAGGCTACGAATCTGCACATAAAATTTTCTTAACTATCTTCTATATTAAGAACTCATACCGCCATAGATATGTCTGGGTTCAATCCAATGACCATTGGTTGCAGAAAAAAATTTATATAAAAGAGGAAGATAAATCACATCAAAAGCTTCTCTTTCTACAATGTCACACAGATATCAATTAAAAACAACTGGTAAGGTCGCTTGAAAAACCTAACTCTAGTCCAGAAAGATACAGACTTGCAAAGAAGCAAAATCAGAACTTTCCACATTTTTCCCTTGAGAAAAAACAGTTCTTGAAACAACAAGATGTAAAGAAACTAAAAGCTACAAACTTTCCAACTAAACTGAAAACAACCAACCTTTAGCAGGGGCATATGTACGTCATCCAGGGTGCTGTTAGGCGTGATCAACGCCGTCTCGAGCTCTTCTGCCGAAAACTCGATGGCGATGTTCAGAAGCGGCCTGAAAACCTAACACCCAAAGAACAAGAACCGCAGGGCGGCACTAAGAAAACCAATACCACAAAAAGAAAGATCAGGGCGCAGCAAGGAAACTTTGGGGCTCCGGGGGCGCTCACGTGAAGGAAGTTGAGGACGGAGGCGAGCTCCCACATGGAGCGGAGCACCCAGCGCGGGCCCTGGGAGGGGGATGGGGGGTTGACGAGTGGGGTGATGATCCGATTGCATTGCTGCCGGTCCTCCTTCTCGCGGCGGGTGACCGGCCGGCGCTCGGCGGCGGGGACCGCCGGTTTGGGGCCGGAGGCAGGACGTGTGGTGCAAGCCCTGGGCAAGCGAGTCTTGCGGGATGGTTGCTCGGGCCGCCACCGCTCCTCGGAGGAGGATCCGTTCCCGGGGGGCGGCGCCTCGGGGGTTTCGTCGGGCATCAGGGAATCCGGCGGGAGCGGCGGGCGGGAAGGGGGGTTAGGGCGGAGATCGGGCGGCGACGAGGCTTTTGGTGGGGTTGAAGAGAAGGAATCGAGGGGATAGAGGGGGGTAGGGGAGGGGGGCGAAAAGGGGAGGGCGACGGCATGGCGGAGAAGCAGAGCCAATATTAGAGGGGAAAGGGGCGAGGGGTTGGGGGGTGGGGGAGAGCGGGTTGGGGTCGGGGGTGGAGGGGTAATTTGGGAATTTCATGAAGGGCTTTCTTTGCCGCTATTTATTTAATGCTGGGGAGTTGGGGTGTCGTAATTATTCGTTAAGCATTAGACTGTTGATCGTAGAGATGTCAGGACTAAAGCCGGCAACGTCGTGGCAGATTACAGCAGTCTAGAGTCCAAGGCCTCTAATCTTGCTTTATTGGAGTGGATTGGGTAATTTGGGATGGAACTTTGGGACATGTTGCAGAGGTGGACAATGGAAGCATGTTATCAACCTTCTTCAAATTAATTATATTTGTATTATTTTTCTTTTACCAGAGATTAGGCGAATTAATCTTGGTGTATAAAATTATCAATAAAACATGCAATGGTTAAGGATTTGGACATCCAATCTACAATCTATGTACCATATAAATTCATGAAGATATTATAGGAGATAGATTGGGGATGCTATCAGTAGTTGTTGTAGGTGGTGACACCTTTTTGCTGCTGTTTTTTTTGTTATTATTATTTTTATCTCTCTTATACTTGTTTTTCCATGTGTATATTAATAGTTTTTTGTTTTTACTAATAATTCTTTAATTCTAGTATTTAATTATAATAATCCTTTTGAACTATGACATGTTCTCTATTTCTTTCTAAATTTAAAGCCCTCGTCCCAAGGAAAATGTTTCTATTTGTTGAGCCCGTGGTTATCATTGGAAAAGGGATAAGTATTATGTCACATGCATTCTTATGTTTGTTATGGAAAAAAAAAGATTTGATGCTATAAAATGATTGATCTTTCTCTTCAAAAGTTCTGTAGATGGTGGGACCTAATCTCTTTACACATGTTAGCTCATAAGATTACTATAGGATCTTGTGAGATTTCTATAATTATTTTATATAATTAAACCTAATGTTGCCCGGCTATGCAGCCCAAAAGACGGTGAATTGGATTTTTCGAAAACTTTAAGTAAATACAACAAAATTAAATACTTGATAGAAGAAAATAAATTTCAGCAAATGACTAATAAGTAAATATGCAAAAGATTAAATACAAGTAATTTATAGTAATTCGGTGCCAACCCTGCACCTATGTCAACTCTACAAGACTTCATTCTTAAAAATTTCACTATAATCTATCACCAAGATTACAGCATAATTGTTTTCTAGGTTTACAACCAAACCCACTTGATTTTTTTTAGACAATCAACCAAAACTATCAACCAATTGTTTTCAGGTTCACAATCAACCAAGTTAATTTTTTTTCGAAAAATCAACCAAAATCTACACTGACTGGTTTTCGGGTTCACAATCAACTCAATCGATTTTTCAGGCAATCAACCAAAATATTCATGATCTAATTTCAGGTTTGGATAAATCTTTTTTCCAAGCTTTAATCTTTTAAACTTGTTACAACAAAGAATAGAAAGAATTTAAGCACAATATAATGCAGCTCCTAAACTATGAATACACAAACAATAAATGGAGCTTGACTACATTGGTTGGCTTTGATTGCTTTTGAAGACGCTTCACCAAATCTCTATTGTTGAAAATGTGATCTTTCAGCTAGCAATGAAAGCTCTTGAATGATATTCTCTTTGAAGCTCTCTCTTTTGCTTTCTCTTTCTTGCTTTGATGGTTTTTTTTCTTATAGTGCTTGCTTTAGTGTTCCCATGCATTTATACTCTTTGGAGATGATTAAAACACTTTTCTAGCTGTTAGACAGGTAATAAAAATATTGTGAGATGAAAATAGCCGTTCTGATTCATAGAAAAATTAGTTGTTACTATTGTCATAAACAAAGAGGTAGACTCACCATTTTTTGAAATCGACTCGAGATTGTAAGAATCGACTCGTGACCTTCATAAGTCCTTTCGAACTTACTTCTGTTTTTGTTGCGCTCTATCTTTTGTCTGCGATACTTGTAGAGTCGGCTCTCTAAGTTCAAGGGTTCAACTCGTCACATAACTAGGGTCGACCATTGCTTTCAGGGGTCGACTCTTCAACGGACTAAGTTTCACTGCTTTGTCTTTCCATTGTGGCCATTCTAGGGTCGACTCTAGTCAAACTAGAGTCGGCTCGTATATTTCATGGGTCGATTCGCTAATACGATAATTTTTCAGCTCTCTGTCTTTTCATTGTTGTCATTTGGGGTCGACTCTTACTAAGCTGGAGTCAGCTCGCATATTTCACGGATTTACTCATCATTACGTTGAATTTAATGACTTTTTGCCTATTTTCAGAGACTGATCTAAGGTCGACTCGCGATCTACTGGAGTCGGCTCGCGAACGTATATCAGATAGTAATAGTGTGCCAAGGTTGACTCATTGCAAGCTTGGGATTGACTTTTGAGGTAGCTCGGAATAAAATTCTCTATCTTGTATGTGAACTTCCAAGGATAAAATTCTCTGTCCAACAAAATCAACATCTGAATATCCAGTTAGATTTATTGAATATTATTTTGTGTACCATAAACCTATGTTCTGTGTTCCATTTAAATATCTTAATATTCTTTTAACTGTAGTTAAGTGCAATTTTTTAGGATTAGACCGATATCTAGCACATAAGCAAATACTAAACATAATATCAGGTCTACTTGCAGTTAAATATAATAAAGATCCTATCATGCCACTATAAAGTTTTAAATCAATGCTTTTATTCTGTTCATCTTTATCTAATTTACGAGAGGGGTTCATAGGGATACCGATATGTTCTACATTTTTCGTGCCAAATTTCTTCAAGATTTCTCTTGTACACTTGCTTTGGCTAATGAAGATCACATCTCTTGTTAGCATGATTTGGAAACCAAGAAACAATATAAGTTTATCCATCATGCTTATCTCGAATTCTTTCTGCATGAACGTAGTAAAATCTTGACATAAAACTTCATTAGTACCACCAAAAATAATATTATCCACATAAATTTGCACAATTAAGGTGCCATTATCTCTTCCTTTTATAAACAAAGTTTTATTCATATTTTCTCTTGAAAAATTATTTTCTAAAAGAAATTTGTTTAATCTTTCATACCATACTCTAGGAGCTTGCTTTAAACCATAAAAAGTCTTGTTTAATTTAAATACATGATTTGAAAATTTATGACTTTCAAGACCAGGTAGTTGTTCCACATAAACTTTCTCAGCAATAAAATTATTTAGAAATGCACTTTTAACATCCATTTGAAATAATTTAAAGTTCATATAGCAAGCAAATACAAGTAGTAATCTGATAACTTATAGTCTTGCTATATGTACAAAAATCTCATCAAAATCAATATCTTCTTTTTGGTTATATCCTTTAACAACCAATGTGGCTCAGTTTCTTATTACAATTCCATCTTAATTTGGTTTATTTCTATAAATCTATTTTGTTCAAACATTATTTCTTTTAAATTGGTTTAGTTCTTCTTGCATAACATTTAACCAATTATGATCTTGTTTAGCTTCTTCAATTGATTTGGATTCTATTTGAGTAACAAAACCTAAATAATTACTAGTATTTTTAATAGATGATCTAGTTCTTACCCCATATGTAGGATCACCAATAATAAATTCTTTAAGGTAACTATGAACATACCTCCATTCTCTAGGTAAGTCATGTCTACTTTGAGATTATTGTTGTTGTCGATCCTCTTCTTTTTGATTATTACCATCATCTTTTTCTTCTTGGTCCATTGCATATTGTGTAAATATGTTCTTCAAGATGAGGTCCTTCATTTTTTTGCTCAATAAATCTGTATCATCATCAAAATTCTTTTTTTTATTAAAGAAAGGTCATTAGTTTCATCAACTATAACATGAATGAACTTTTCAACTATTAAGATTCTTTTCTTGAATACTCTATATGCTTTGCTAGATAAAAAGTATCCAACAAAGATAGCTTCATCTGATTTGGCATCAACTATTTTTAGATTGTCTTTTCCATTATTAAGTACAACATATTTACACTCAAAAATATAAAAATATCTAATTTTATGTTTTCTGTTTTTCCAAAAATTATAGGATATTTTCTCCAACAAAGATCTTATAAAAATTCTGTTTAAAATGTGATAAGCTGTGTTGATTGGCTCAGCCCAAAAGTATTTTGGTAGATGGCTTTCACACAGCATAGTCCTAGCCATTTCTTCAAGTGTTCTATTTTTTTTTTTTTACCACCCTATTTTATTGAGGTGTCCTAAGTGCAGAAAAATAATGTTCAATTTCATTTTTGTTACATAATTTTTCAAACTCATAATTTTCAAATTCAGTAACATGATCACTTCTTATTTTACAAACTTAGTAAACCCTTTTCATTTGAAATTATTTTAAAAAATTTTGAGAATCTAGAAAAAGCATCATTTTTATGTGAAAGGAATAATACCCATGTAAACCTTGAAAAATCATCAATAATAACAAAACCAAATTGCTTGCCACCAAAACTTGAAGTTCTTAGTGGTCCAAGTAAATCTATATGCAACAGTTCTAAAGGTATAAATTTGAAACCATATTTTTAGATTTAAATAAAACTTTAGTCTATATTTCTATTTAGCATGCATCACAGATTTTATCTTTTTCAAAACTTAATTTAGATAGTCCTATAACTAAATCTTTTCTAGCTAGTTTTGAAATTAGGTCCATGCTAACATTAGCTAATCTACGATGCCATAACTAACTAGTCTTGCTAATTTTGGCACTAATGGCTACCAAGCATTGCATATTTTTCATGGATAAATGGTCAAGATTGATCAAGTATACATTATCATGCTTATGCCATGTGAACTTAATGTCATTATCATTAGGACTAGAAACAATACATATAGAGGATTCAAATGTAACTTTAAAACTTTTTCACATAATTGGCTAATACTTAAAAGATTATGCTTAAGACCATCTATTAGCAAAACATTTTCAATAAATGTAGAATGAGTGATACTAATTTTATCAATTACAATAATCTTTTCTTGGTTGTTGTCGCCAAAAGTGGCCATCCCTCTTTTTTTAAAAAAAATAAATAAATTGTGATTCATCCCCTATTATGTGTCTAAAGCACCCACTATCCAAGTACCATTTTCTATTTGCTCCATGAGCTGCTAGGCACACCTCATCCTCATGGGCCATGAGGCATAGGTTTGTTGTTTCTTGATCTTCTTCCCCTAAACTAGATTTGTCGTTGTTACTCCATTTAGTGACCATTGCATTTTAGCCTGCTTTAAAGTGCCTTAGTTCTTGCATTTATAGCATACAAGCGGCTGCTCTTTTTTCTTTTCTTTGCTTTGCTCCCCTTTATCCAAAGGCCTTCTTTCTTGTTATGTTCTTCTTATAAATCTTCTGAATTCTCATTATCAAAGCCATTTCCTCGTCCCATTCTGTACTATGAGATTCCTCGCTCTCATCTTCTTCTTGAGCATTTGATTTGAGAGCGATGGTTCTTCTTTTCTTTGATTCTTCTTCTTCAAGGTTTTGTTTGATAAATAGCTCGTGAGTGATCGGCGAACCCATCAGTTCTTCTAGAAGAAAGGCATTAAGGTCCTTTGCTTCTTAGATAGCTATGATTTTGGCCTTCCACGTCCTTAGTAAAGACCTGAGAATCTTTCTCACCTAGTCACTCTTAGAATATGACTTACCAAGACTTTTAAGACTATTAATGATATTTGTAAATCGAGTAAATATATCAGAAATAGACTCACTAAAGTCCATTTTAAATAGCTCATAATTATGCAAGCAAATTGATTTTAGATTCTTTAACCTGGTTAGTGCATTTATGTGTTACTTCCAGCCTATTCTAAATTTCTTTAGCAGAAAGACAAGTAGATATTCGATTAAATTTATTAGCACCTAAAAAATAATACAAAATATTCATGGCCTTAGCATTCAATTGTGCCATCTTCTTATCTAGCTCGCCCTATTTTCCTTTGGGTTTGAAAAAAGACACACCATCAATAATCTTTGTAGGTGTGTGCAATTTATTAACTATGACACTTCACATGTTATAGTCAAGTACTTAAATAAAAATGTGTATGTATACTTTTCAATAAGTATAATTTAAGCCATTGAAAAGTAGAAGTCTATTTGTGGATTGAACCTTAGCCAGAGAGGTACCAACAAGAGCTGTCATAGAACTTCAACTCTTGATGATTAGGTCAATGAGTGGCTTAAGTACCAGAATTTAATACCATTTATTGCCTAGTTATATAGCCCAAGAAAGGGGGTGAATTGAATTTTTCAAAAAATTTAAATAAATGCAGAGGAATTAAATGCTTGATAGAAGAATATAAATTTTAACAAATGACTAATAAGTAAACATACAAGAGATTAAATGCAAGTAAGATAATCAACACAAAGACAAAAATTTTATAGTAGTTCGGTGCCAGCTTTGCACCTATGTCCACTCTCCAAGACTTTCTTCTTGAAAATTTTACTATAATCTATCATCTATATTACAACATAATTGTTTTTCGAGTTTACAACCAAATCCAGTTGATTTTTTCATGCAATCAACCAAAATCTTCAATCGATTGTTTTCTGAGTTCATAATCAACCTAGTTGCTTTTCCCACAAAATCAACCAAAACCTACCGCGATTATTTTTTAAATTCACAATCAACCCAATTAAATTTTCAGGAAATCAACTAAAACATTCACAATCCAATTTCAGGTTTGGATAAATTTTTTTCTCAAGTTTCAATTTCTGAAACTTGTTACAACAAAGAATAGAAAGAATTTAAGCATAATATAGTGCAGCTCTTAAACGATGAATACACAAACAATAAATGGAGCTTGACTATATTGATTGGCTTTGATTGCTCTTGAAGACACTTGATCAACCATATGATGTTGAAGATATGATCTTTTAGTTAGCAATAAAAGCTCTTGAATGATATTCTCTTTGAAACTCTTTCTTTTGCTTTCTCTTTTTTGCTCTGATGGATTTTTCTTTATAGTGCTTGAGGTCTTCTTTTCTTTTGGTGTTCTCATGTATTTATATTCTTTGGAAATGGTTGTAGCACTTTTCTAATCGTTAGACAGGTAATAGAATTGTTGTGAGATGAAAATAGCCGTTCTAATTCACAAAAAACTAGTCATTACTGTTGTTAGGCATAGAGGGGTTGACTCACCATTTTCTAAGGTCGACTCATGATCTTCATGAGTTGTCTCAAACTTATTTCTATCTTTGTTGCACTCTATCTTTCGTCTATGACACTTGTGAAGTTGGCTCTTTCAGTTCAGGGTCGACTCATTACTTTCAGGCATCGACTCTTCAATGGACTAAGTTTCACTACTTTTTGTTTTTTTACTGTGGCCGTTCTGGGGTCGACTCATCTGTTTCTAGGATCGACTCTAGCTTGACTTGAGTCTACTCGTGAATTCCATTGATCGACTCGTCAATACGATAATTTTTTCATCTCTTTGTTTTTTCTCAGTGGCCATTCAAGGATTAACACGCTTTTGTCTAAGGTCGACTCTTGCTAAGCTGGAGTCAGCTCGTATACTTCATGAGTTGACTTGTCATTATGTTAAATTTTACGGCTTTTTGTTTGTCTGATCTGGGGTCGACTCGCGATCTACTGGAGTAGAATTGTGAAAGTATATCAGACAGCAACAATATGCCGGGGTCGACTCGTTGCAAGCCTAGAGTCGACTCTTAAGGTAGCTTGGGATAAAATTCTCTGTCTTATATGTGAGCTTTCAATAAATGTTTTTGTGGCCTTTCTGAGGTTCAACTTCTTGATGTGATAGATCTGAAGGCTTCCTTCTTTGCTTTCTAAAATTAATTAATTAAACTCAGAGCAATAGACTAGTCAACATTTGACTCAATTATTTTGCATCATCAAAATCAACCCTTTAGGGCCAACACCTAAGGATAGAAACAAATGCCTCCTAACCTACTTGAAACAAACCAAATCCAACAATAACTTGGACTTGATGATATTCTTTACTAGGATCTCCAAATGAAGACATGAGAGTACTAATAATTTAGGCTAGGCCTCGATATGCAAGGTATAATAAGAATATAACTCATTAAAAATGTGGTGAGAGAGGAGTATCTTTGTTTGAGAAATACAAAACGACATTTTTCGAAGAGGAAAGAAAGAAAAAAAAAAGCATGTACGAATAAATTGATGATCTTCTCCTCAGCTGACATTTTTTTTTCCAAGCACCTTAAAGAGTAAATTTGTTGTACATCTTTTTCCGCACACCTCTTTACAGAGCTTGTGCTAGCTGAACCTTTAACATACAGCAGCAAGTCCATTAAGAAACCATCCAGGATGAGATAAAAGTAACTAGATTTTCCTACATCGACTCGTTACCAACTGCTTTATATTCCAAGCACGGAGTGTGACTTCTTAGCTTTTGAACGAAGAGACTAGAGGAAGTATGATATATCACAATTCTCAAGAGATACGGCAGATGCAGTAGCGGCATTTCATTTAACTCGCATGCAGCTGGAAAACTTTTATTAGCTAATAGGAAATCCGAGGAACAGAACATGGGAAAGATAGTGGTGCAGAAAAATAATGTGGCTAAGAAAATATGGTACCCAGGTAAGCTAATAAATTAATTAGTCCATGGATGTTGGGCAATTCTATAAATCAGATTCTCAAGCATGATAATATTATACGCAGACTAGTAGTTGCACTGTACCTTGTTCTTGATTAAGATAACAGATCTGGGAAACAAGGATTAGCAACCAAACAAATTCATGCTTCAACCCAGTGGATCAATTCACTTTGCAGGTTGAATTAGTTGGAACCAATTGTGTGCAACAAAATTCTATGCATCTGAATTGTGTGAGTTGGATTGGCTTTTTCATTTTATCTAATTTCGATCAGCATCATGAGATCGTCGTCGCTGATCAAATCATGACTCATTCATAGATTCTCCACTCCTATAGTTGGCTGTCATCCTAATGCTAGCCCTACAATCTTCCCATTCAGGCTTGGCACCAGCATGGAGTCTTTTAGATCTCAGCATGCTTTGGTAACCACAATGGAATCCAATACCTCTAGTGGAAGCAGTGGTTCTGTATCCACATTCTGGTTTCCAAAGCTGACATGGGCTACCATGGAGGAATAAATCGGTATCATATCGAGAAAAGATATCATTTGCATCTTCTTCTTCTTCTTCTTCTTCTTCTTGGGATAAGGATTTGGGTCTTAAGTCCTAACCCACTTTATTATTATAATAAGAAGGAAGGAGTACATGCAAATCTTGAGCTTGTGACTCTTAGGCCTTTGGAGCCAAATAACAGGGTAGAAACTCAAAGAGGAAAGAAGGGGGACATAACAGCACAGGTTTCCAACAGTATTGCATGAGAGTCAAGGAATAAGAGAGGGAAGAGAGGACATGAGAGTTGAAATGGATTTCAAGTAGGTGGATTTAGCAACTGAGTCTAGTCCTTCAGCAGAAATAGTGCTTGCTGAATTACCAAGTTGGGGCAAACGCTTCAAGATGAATTCACTTGTTTCTTTTCTTTCCACGAACACTAAAGAATGTTGAGAACAAACAATCCCATGCAAGAAGCAGAATTCCGTTTTGTAGAGATGACCTCCAAGATGAGTTTCGACTGGGGAAGGTATAGCAGGAAAGGTAGACCAAACAATCATTTGCAGCTTCTTCAATAGACAAAAAAAATGTTATAGTTTTGAATAGCACTTCACCCTCAGCATTGAGTGGAACCAGTGGCAAAAAATGATTTATTCAGTTTACCCAACAAATTTAACCACCTTGCAGTAACTAAGAACGGTGGTTTTCTGAGAAGAGACAAGCAGTAGTTCTACAATAAGAAACTTTTTTTTTTCTTTAGTACTAACGGATGAGCCAGCATAACATTGAAATGGCTAGTTACTTCAGTTGGTGTTTTATCATGTGCTGAGGCCTGGGGAAGGTAAGGAAGCTCAGATTTGTGCATAGAGGTGAGGAGAGGATCTCAATGGAAATATCTCTTGATAGGAATAGACGGATAAATGTGAAATGCCTACACATCTAAATGGAAGAAGTCTTGATAGTTATGGTAGATATTTTCAAGCACAGTAAATAACATTTCCTAAACATATGAAAGCCAAAATGAATAACATTTAATAACCTAAAACTGCTGATCAACAAATAGAGAATTCTGAAAGATCCTATTATCAAACTAATGGAAGATATTGCCTAAACAAATAAATCAGTGAGACTAGCTGTTCCAATAAAATGTGTGGCCATGCAATATGCCTTGTTCTCAGAGCTGCTTAAAATGCAAACAATTAGTTATCATCTCAGACATTGAAAATGTCATGCAAAATCACAGGGGCAAAAGCATGAAGATTAAGGCAGCAATTTACCTTAAGGTATTGGTATTGAATCTTGCTAGCATATCACACTAATGCAGATTTATCTAAAGAAATTTGAGGACAACAATAATTCCTTAGCTATGTCACAAAGTATAGTAGCACAGTTCTAGTCAGATATGTTCCCCGATACACTGAAACACAGAAATTCTATGTCCATAGAGCACATGAAAGGAAGTAACTCAATCTTCCTTCGATGCTAGAAAATGGAGACTACCCCAACTTTTTTCTGTTCATGACCCTATCAACAGACCAGCTCCAAACTGGAAATAAAATCACATTTGGAACATACTTGGTAACTTAGTTGATCTGAAAATAAATAGCCTACAATAACAGACAGGATTCATCCTGGTAATCTGCTCTTATTTCCCATAAAAGAGGATTTGCTACAATTATGTCACTCTTTCAAATGCACCACCAACCTGCATATGAAGCCATTCTGTCACTGAACCCTGCCCATACTCCCTTGCTGGCTGCGTGTTGAATGCCAAGCTAGAAGTTGTATCATATGTTTGAGCACCAAACTGGTAAATAAAAGCAACGTGTCAGCCTAATCTCATGATTCAACCCCAAAAAAATATTGTATATCAAAATGGATTTCATATGCGTTTAAGCTAAATGGACAACATGACATGAATTTTGTTATATGTAATGGTTCGGTGATATGTCAGTAATTTTGCCCCTAAATTTGAAATATAAAAATTCTGGGCACTGGTATGGTAGACATGGGCTCTGAAACACAATCTTCGTACACTAGAAACTTGCATGCACACCACCATGCCCTGTCCATGTCCCATGCAAAAATATTGCAGGATGTGGACTAAGTGCATAACCCAGACTAAAGTTAATGCAGCCAAGTGTATGAATTGGATAACCAGCCATGATGCAGGCCTGTAACAGAGATCCATCTGACTCAAATCTCGTGTACACCCTTAGCTAAAGAGTCACAGTCCTACAAGACTGTACCCAGATTATTCAAAGAGAAAGGCTCCATCATTTATGACCAGCAAGGTATGGAATCAAAACAAGCATATTTATTCAGATCCATTTCTTAAAGAAAATACTTGAGACTTGATATTGTTAGTGATAAATCAAGGTACCAATACTAAGGCCTTAATAACATAACCAAGAAAAAGTGAAAAGTGCTGTTAGATATTTGCCTGATGAAAGCATAGGTAATTGTTGAGGCAATTTCTACAGCCCAACAATTTTCCTAATATGATAATCAAACAGCCAGAAAGATATATTCTTGTCGCATATATAGACAGTAAATGAATTTGCTCGATATGCATTTACATCAACTTACATCTTTAAGGGGGAACCCTTCAATGCCAGCATTGATGCGGGAATTAACGGCTTCTAGCTTCATTGATAGGAACTGCGAAATCCAATATTGTAACTACTTTAAAAATAGTGGAAAGTGTACAGGACTCAAGAATGTCAAATGCCCGAGAAATGCGTACCTCAACCTGACGCTGTAATGCCTGGATGTAATTAATTATCTCATCAAGGACTGATGCTTTACCAATTACCTGCTAGCAGGAGCAATTCCATAAGCACAAGTTTATATTAGCAAAAGCTAACTCTAACACAGAGAGAAAACTAAGTCATATATATGTTGTAATCAGGAAGAACTTCTGCAAAATAATCACATATAATACCCAGCAACATATATACTTGAGCAGCATAATATGGAATTGTGGCATTAATAAGCACCTTATTACATCCAGGGACTAGATCTTGGAGAATCTTCATTCTTTCGCTTATTTTTTCTCTCCTTGCCTGTGACAATCAACAGATTCAATCAGTAAAACAGCCTGTTGTGATTTCATGGCACCTAACACCCAAGATCCTATGTTTTTCATCATGAGTCCAATGTTTGACAAAATATGCATGAACAAATAAAAATGAATGGTGTGTGAGTTGTATCATCTCAATGCTATTTCCATAATCCCTTTTAAGAGGAGATTAAAATGTCTTTGAATAGGTATGCTAGTCAAAACGTAGAACTTGAGCAAAAAGAAAAGAAACAAAAGTTTATAAGCTTATAACTATTAGACACATGCTTACTCTCTCAGCGAGGCTGTGGCTGTCAGTTGCTTGACCCCTTCTTGCTCTCACATGGATGTAATCTTGTTTGGCGGACTCAGTGGGTGGAGGATTTTGATCCATGGTCTTGTTGCATATACCTGAACTTGCCTCAGCCTCCATTTTTAAATTGCTACTTTCATTAGTAGATTTGATGACCTTGAGACATTTAACTTCAGAATCAGTCTGAACCAGAAAAACAATCAAATTAACATCAAAAAGACTGAGATGTCCAAACTTACAACTCAACCCAAATCACCCATTATCCCAAAAATATACTCAGCCCTAGGTAACACATCTTTTAATGCTCATTTTCCTAATAGCTGTAGTCTCCAAGTATTCCAAATGTATAGCATAGTCCTCAAATCGCTAAGAATAAATAATTGAAGGAGCCCAAACAACAAGAGAATTTAAATCACAAATTTAGGAGGCATTGGGATGAGAAAAGTCTATATATTAGATGGATAAACCTGGCTAGATTCGTGGTCTACTATTGTTTAGATACAGTACATATTAAGTTCGTTGATGCAACCAATCATGAAAACATCATACAATAATTGTTTCACTTAGTAACAAGGTTTCCAAAGGCACATATGAGGATAAGTTATTTGGCTTGTCCTTGAAAACTAGACCAATCATAGATTATCAATCTGACCCATGTCATAAAACTGCTTGCAATAATGGGTCTCAGGTAGAAATATTTATTCATCAGCTTGACTTCAGGTCTGTTTTTTGGACTTGACCATATTTAGGTCAGGTTTAGGTTGAGGGTTTCTCCACGTGACTAAAATCTGAATTTTCTAGCCCATACATACCCACCAAGCTGCTCAAACCTGCCCAAATAATCAGACTCAAGGGTAGATGATTTTCATAATCAGGTAGTGTTCAAGTTCATTTGTTCTTACCTGATTATAATCAGGTTGCATTCAGTTGAAGGTTTTTTGGACCTGATACAGACCTGACCATGACCAACTCTACCAGTCATGATGCAAGAAATGAATCACAATCATTTATTGCATGTTACTTAATTCTCATAATTGAGGACATTTATATCAAAATCTTGGCCCATTGATACTGATGAGGAGTATGGCTTAAGCTTAACTAGCTCATATGTATTGCTTGTATATCAAGAGACACTAACATCTGGATTACTGATCAGTAATGTAGAACTTGTAACTAGCATAATATGTAATTAACTGTGCCTATCAGAAGCCCAGAAACAAAATAAGAATGAGCATTTGCATCCATAAATAAGTCCTTCTCTACCATTATTCCTATCAAAGGCATTCATGAACATAATAATAAGTTCAGGAGAATGTTCGCACCAGAGAAATTAATGTAGAGATGTTGAGAAATTGTGGCAGAAATCAAAAAGGCACTCCTTAATCTAAGCAAGCATAGCCCAAGGTGAATATGTAGAGCAACTTTTGTTTGTCGTTGTGTAGCATATCAAAGCCCTTCCAACAAGAAGATAGGTCTATATATACCATTATCAATAGTAGAAGACATTATGAGATACTATACTATTACTTTCCAAGATATTTCACAAAGATTTCCATTGTTCAATAATGATCAAGATAAGATATTTATGGTGGTCAACTAATTCAATAAGCTAGCATGTTCAATACCATGTAAGAAGACTATCACTAAGAGGAAGAATCCAAGCTATTATCTTAAAATGTTTGGGAAAAATTTAGTCTTCTGGGGGATGAGTTATACCAGGTTAAAGCAGAGCAGCACCTTCCACTAGCAGAGATATGAGCAAAGAGAGGTTTTAGAAAGGAAACTGCTTCATCTTTGAGGTAGTTATCCTTGCTAATAAAAACCTATGACAATATTGGCATTATCAACAACATGAAAATAATAAGGTCATTTATATGTTAGCTCAAAAAGTGTCTTTTGAAGTAATGTTTGGTCAACTAGAACAAGTGTCTTATAGGTGAAGGTCAAATGACACAGAGGAGAGCCAGTATAAGCTCAAAAGTTTCCACAGAAAATCAGCAAGTGCATCTGGAGCTTGAGATGCAACAACAATGTCATGGTAAAAGTATAAAGTTCAGCACAACTGAAGTCCAAATTCAAGACTGTAAAATGGTTTTGTTTCATCAAGATGAAATGCAATCAAGGAGAAACAAGAAGCTGAAGCCAATACACCATGAGCCCATCAAAATTCTAAAGAAGGTTAAGGAGAAAGTTTTAGTTTAATATACCAGAACATCAATGTAGAGGATTTCATGTTGTGGGAATTTTCTGCAAGGTGGTTGAACGTTTAATATACCCACCATAAGCCAATCCACCATAGCAAGTTGCATGTTTTCCATTTGCGTATGACTAATGGGAGAAGCAAGAAAAATCTCAGGTTCAGAACTGTGGACTGAAAAGAAAGGAAAAAGAAAGGAACAATAAAAGGAACTAAATTCCTAAATCCAGGGATCAACAAGAGCACTAGACAATTAAATAGAAGGTCTAGAATGGGTTTCAGGTGCATAAAACAGCTGATCTTTCAATAGACTGAACCATATCCTCGTTTGACCTAACGGTGGCAAAAGACAACAAACCTGATAAAGAAACCCAACCTAACCCTATGTGCGCTGAGTTTTGGCCAGGGTTCTTTTCAGTTCGAATCAGATAGGTCACAATTTTTTTTTTTAACTCGGATTTTAAATGATTCATGCACAAGTTGGAGCTTTATCCAACTCAGGTATTTTGACTTGGATTCTAAATGGGAAGAGGAATATTGGAAGAAAAGAAAGAATGAGATGACATCTACTTCTACAAGAGAACAAAATAAAGAATGGCATATATGAATGCCTAAATTTTCCCTTTTAGCAATGTGACACCAGCATTTGCAAATATATAGAGTGGGTGAAATGCCAATAAGTAGACAAACAAGCTAAGGCAGCTCAACTCTGTCTCATTTTCCCTCATTATTAATCAGATTAAAGAGCCCTACCTCTTGCTATGGGTGTACACAAGCTAGGAAGGTAGAACAAATCCCTAATCTTAGTTGCTTTAAAGCTTGGACTTGCAGGTCGGGCATGGGAATGTCATCACAAGCCCTTTGTACCTTGGTAGTACCTATAGAACGACAAAAACAGTAATTAAGAAAGACAAAACATTATGACTCCTGGCATACTTCTAAAAGATTGAGCTTGGCATTTGAATTGACATTCAGGTGGCCACCTATCTTTGAGGGAGTTGGAAGCCGTCATATATAGATCTTTGATAGAATCTTTATAAACCTTTCCATGCAAGTCCACTGCAAGATTGTTGTTTCAGAGATTTGTATTACTTTGAAACTTGGGTTGCTCAGAGGCATATAATTAGAAAAGTTTGTAGGAGCCTTAGCACTCCTAGAACATCTATGCATGCTGAAATGTTTATTGATCAATAGACACTTCAATAATTGCTATGAACATTGATTTTAAATGAATGATATAAAAAAGGTTCATCAGCAATGAATTAATTAGATATGTTGGTAAGTCAAGCTTAATCAAGTTAAACCCGACCAGGCCAAGATATTCTCAAGCTTGGATCACTTACTAAAAAAGTTAGCCTTATTTAACCAAAAACGAGTTACTAAAGGTTCACTTAATTAACAGTCTTACTTTCCTAAGTGATGTTCAGGCTCGAGAAGAAGCAATTCCTGATAAGATCATCACTATAAAAGTAGGTGAAGCTTGGTAAAAGCCTGGTCCAGCCCAAGCCAGACAACATGCATCCTTACTTCCATTTCTCTTTCTATTCCAAATACGAGAATCCTTTTTATTATAAATCATTTAAACATTTCTAGACTGCTTTAGAAGTTTCAAATTCCCAGTATGTTAACTTTTTTCTCGATTTAAGAATGTACTCTCCTCTTTTACAACCTCTCCTTCACTTTAACATCCCAAGAACCACTCTCCTGATGCATTCTGGATCCCATCATATTTCAAACCTAATAGGAAAAGGGGGGGAGGAAAAAGAGAAAACATGCAAGGTTGAAAGTGATTTGAGTTGTCAAGGAGCCCATTATCAGAACAAAGCTTTAAAAACCACGACCTATCAAATGGTTCGCAGCTTATGTCAGATTTTGCTAGAAATGCCGGTGCTATATTAACACTTGTCTACTAAGACAAGCTTCAGTGGAGTTGTATGACTTCTCTGTAGTGCATGTTGCAGCTTCCATTATTAAGACCTAGTGACACCAAACAATTTCCTCTCCTGCAAAAGGTAGGAATAGTTATTGGCTCAATTTCACATCAAAACAGATTGTAACACAAGCAGCCAACCATTCGCTGGGGCATCATTCATTAATAGTGTGAGTGGTTTTGGCCCCTTGTTGATGCATGCTATTATTTCTTTTCATTCTCTTAGTTGACATGATTGATCAAATGAAATCATAATTTAAAGGTCTGAGGAGGATGCCTTACAAGAATGCTCAGTTCCAACTTAAAAAAAACCCAACCCTTTTGTGGTTTAGCAGCTGCCTACCATCAGAAGTAATATAAAAAAAGGTTTTCTCTAATTAGAGGATCATCTCTACTAAGTGTCGTGTCTAGGCTCTCACCCTGAGTTGGCTTACCAAGATGAGTTACTTTGTTAAAAGCATATTACTTGCACGAGATTTAGAACTTCCATGAGTAGCCCCCGTCTGCAATTAGGGGTTTAAATATCAGTCTATAGTTTGGCTTATAAATGCTATATAGGACCTTAATAGCATAACACGAACCTTCATATCTTTAGGTATTCACAGATAACACATATCGGATAATCTAGCTAGCGCCAAGACATTTATGCTGTATAATTCATAAGACAGTTATAGAGTGCATTTACTGCTTCCTATTTACGAAAAAAAAAAAGGAGTAGCACAAAATATGAAGGAAAAAAAAAAAACAGATGTCAAATTGATTAGAGATGTTCATTTTTTTTCATTTTACAGAAAACCCAATTAGATTGGTTAAATTAGCCATAGGATGATATATCAGTGGATTCTTCACAAGAACAGTGAATACCAAATAAAGAGCATGAACGATTATGTCTTCAAATAAAGGCACCTCCAAAGCCTAGGAATCATTTACGTCCAGAATAAAAGTGTCATAGCTGTCAACCAAAAAAAATTGCTGGTTTGTACAGGGAGAAGACTAGTGCAGCCTGATTCAAATTAAAGTTAAGGTACCACATCACTGGATGTCACTATCCAACAAGAAAACCAAGAAAGGTAATATGTCCTAATCAGCAGCTAGGAAATAATTAAATAAATAAGCAATCTATCACTATCCAACACAGATCAATCAACCATAACCACAGCATATCATAAATATGTTCAATTTTGAAAAAGGAAAAGAAAAAACGACTCATAACCTTCTAAAAATCCAATCTTTTGATACTCTGCCCCGAAATTACACACAAAAAATCCCCTAAATAACCACTCCGGACATCGATTTCTTAAAAACCACACACGGATCACAGAATCAATTCAAGTTATTTGACTCTATAGAATTCCTAACATCCAGAACACTTCAATTACTCCAAGAACTAACAGAATTATATAATTACCAACTCATTGCCACTGCTGGTCGAGGCGAGCTTGGACGACTCATCCTCGGAAGCCGAATCCCTCCGGTTCCTCCTCCCCCGGCTCCCGCCGCTCTGCTCGGTAACCGTGGACTCATCCAGCGACACATCCCGGTTCCCGACGGCGGCGACCTCCGGTCCGGGAACCATCCGCCCAACTCTCGGCCCTGACTGTGGCGCTCCGACCGTCGGGAACTGCCACATCTCCGGCAGCGGCACCTGCGACACGAGCAAAGGCGGATCCATTGCTACAATCCCCTGAACCCTCTCGATCTCGCTTCACATAGCCCGAAATCCCCCTCTATCAGATCATCCGATGGTGAAGTAAAACTCAGATCCGTGCCTCCAAGAAGCTGACGGTGCTCGCAAACTCGAGAAAGGGGGAAATGAAGGAAAGATTGGGGCCCTATTTAGTTTCTGTTTGTTATTGGTACGAGCTGGATGGGTTTTCGTTTGGTTCCCTTTGTTGGTGCGTTAAATTGGGTGAATATATGAAGGACGTTCCTAATTTACCATATAGAGAGAGATATATTTTATAGAGGGTTGGCAGGAAGTTTATTGGGGACTGTTGGGGGAAAATCCAAGTCGTGCCAACCAGGAAGGCGCTCGACCAGGGAGCGCCGACCAAGAAGGCGCTCGACCAGGGAGCGCCGACCAAGAAGACGCCCACACTAAAGGCGCCCGACCCCACAACGCTCAAATTGGAGGCACTCCGCTGAGCAACCAGCTCGGCTCGACCAAGTGCCGAGCCCATGCCTTGTCCAAATATTCGACCCCAGCCTAATCCCTTAGAGAATCTGACAACTAGATACTTGGCTCCACCGTACTCTGTTGCCGTCGTCAAGCCATTAAGGCACGTGACCTCCGCAGGCTTTCGGCATGCCCTATCATTAATGCGCGTGACCCCTACGAGCCTCCAATGCACTCAACCATTAAATGAACACAGCTCAAGATGATCTCCGGATCACTAGACTATCAAAGCGTATGGCTCTCCCTGATCACCGGTTCACTCGGCAATTAATGCACTTGCTATCTACGAACCCCAGGCCCACCACGGCCGGCGGTTCAACCACTCCAACAGGTCCGATCAACCATGACAATTCGCTGACTCCGGTCTGATCCGGCCTTATTCTCCACAACGCCATTAATGAGCATGATCGTGCCCAATTATCACGAAAAAGACAATTTACCCTGTGACCTCTCAGGTAACATAATATTCTTCTATAAAAGGGAACCTGGGGGAAAGAAAAGGAAAGGAACAAACATTCTCCTCTTTTACTCTACTCATATACTAGCCCCCCTCTGACTTAAGCATCGGAGGGCCGGCGCCGGAGATCCCGGCCACCGGCTTCTTGCAGGACTCTCCAGGAGGACGTCTCCAGCTGACGCGCCGCCACCTACTGTTCCGGCAGCGGAGCTCCTCCCCTCTCGGCCCACGGTCGCCCCCGGGTCCAATTTCCAGCAACAGTTGGCGCTAGAAGAAGGGCCCGAGTCGCGGCCATGAAACTGAGAAGTAAAGGAGTTTCCAATGCCTCTCGACGTCCTCCACTCAGTCCCGGACACTCCATCCAGAACTCGCCACCTCCGGCCGAGTCAACTCCTCAAGTTCGGCCGGAGCAGTTTGATGCCCTGGTGCAACAAGTCCAGGCCTTGGCCACCGCTGTCCAAAGCTTGCAACCTAGGGGCATCCCGACGGCACCGCTCCCTCCAGCCCCAGTTCAGCCGGTGCCTCCTACAAACGGACTTCCCCTTCGAGGTCAGGACTCTCAAGTTCAGGCCTCCCTCTGGAGAGAGCATCCGGTTAGGGGTCCTGGTGGCTGGCCACAACCATCAGAGGCTGAATCGGTCCCAGGGCAACCTGCACCGGAGCGGACCACCGCGGCGATCCCCCAGAATGATGAGCTCGACAAGAAGGTCGAGAAGCTGGAGCGCCAGATTCAGGCACTCCACGGAAGGAGGTCGGGACGTGATGGTGACTTCGAATTCACCACGAAGTCCCCTTTCTCCCAACAGATTGAAGATGAGCCGGTCCTGCCACGATTTAAGATGCCCCAGGTGGAGCATTACAACGGCAGGACCGACCCCCTTGACCACCTGGAAAGCTATCGGGCCCTAATGGCCCTACAGGGAGCCTCGGAGGCCATGCTGTGCAAAGCCTTCCCAGCAACACTCCGAGGACCAGCCCGGCTTTGGTTTACCGGGCTGAATCCAAACACTGTTTCCTCCTTCGAGCAGCTTGGCAGACAGTTTGCCAGCAACTTCGCTGCCAGCCAACCCCAGCGTCGGACATCGGACTCCCTCCTTGATATAAAACAGAAGGAGGGGGAGTCCCTTAGGGAATATTTGGACCTATTTACCGCCGCGACATGGGAGGTCCGGGAGCTTGACCAGTCAATTGCCATGTCAGCACTAAAGACTGGAGCCCGGTCTTACAGGTTCCTCTTCTCCATCGAGAAGAACTTCCCTGCGGACCTCACCGAAATGCTGGTTCGGGCACGGAAGTATGCGAAAGCCGAGGAAGCTGTTGCCATTAGACGGAGCGGGCCGAGCAGACTTCCAAGAAGCAGAAAAGATGCCGCGGGGAGCGTGGCCATCCTAGGAGCCCGTCCCCGCGTCGGGCCAAGAATCCGCCCCGTCTGAAGAGTCCACCCCGATTACGGGGACCACCTCAGCAGAGGTCACCGCTTCGCCCGAGGTTTCCGCCACGGGCCCGCATACCCGAAGGGAGGTATGAAAACTACACTCCCCTTACTGCTCCTCGGACCGAAATCCTCATGGAGATTGAGGGCCGGGATTATTTCCGGCCCCCACCCTCGAGACGAGATCCCGGAGCCCGGCGCGATCCCCGGAAGTACTGCCGTTTCCATCGGGATCATGGCCACGATATGGAGGACTGCTTTCAGCTCCGGGACGAGATCGAAGCACTCATTCGCCGAGGGGTGCTCGATCGGTTTGTACGAGGCCGACGTGAAGAAAAAAGGCCAGCGGAAAGAGCCGCACAATCTGAAGATCCAAACGCCAACAGGCCCATCGCCGGCACCATCAACACCATCCGAGGCGGGGCCTCGGTCGGAGAAGCTCCAGGGGGAGGGACCTCCTCGAAGCGCCTACGCGCCTCGGAAACCATCTCATTCTCAGATGAAGACTTGGAGGGAATCGAAACTCCCCACGATGATGCTGTGGTCATCTCTATGATCATGAATAGATTTGATGTAAAACACATCTTAATCGATAATGGAAGCTCGGCGAACGTTTTGTATTTTGATGCCTATTGTAAAATGGGGATGACAGAAAAGCAACTACGGAGGATGGATACTCCGTTGGTCGGATTTACTGGAGACTCGGTCCCCGTAGAGGGCGAGGTCGATCTCCTAGTCACGGTCGGGCTCGCCCCCCAGGAAAGTACCGTGAGGATGGGCTTCCTTGTGATACACCTGCCCTCGGCTTATAATGCCATTCTTGGAAGACCAGGGCTCAACGCCCTTCGAGCCGTGGTTTCAACTCGCCACCTGCTTATGCGATTTCCCACCAGCCAAGGAGTTAGCGAAGTCCGTGGGGACCAGGCGGTAGCGAGACGATGCTACATGGCGACCCATGAGGCGAAGCGACCGGCCGAGGTGTCGGTCCCAACAACAGACCAGCCTTCGGCTGAAACCCTGGAGGCATGGGTCGGCCCTCAGAAGAATCGGGTAGAGCCCGGTGAGCTACTAATCCAAGTTCCTTTGCACGAAAACTTTTCCGAGCTAACTGTGCAGATCGGTTCCGGCCTCAATGATCGCGAAAGGGATCGCCTCGTCAATTTCTTGCGGAGCAACATGGACGTCTTCGCCTGGTCGCCCACGGATATGCCAGAGATAGATCCGGAGGTCATGGTCCACCGACTCCAAGTAAAGCTGTCCTGCAAGCCCGTGCGACAAAAGAAGCGAGGTGCCGCTCCTGAACGACAACGAGCAGCAGCCGAGGAAGTTGATAAACTTCTCAAGGCTGGCTTCATCCGGGAGATATCCTATCCAGAGTGGCTCGCCAATGTGGTCCTCGTTAAAAAGGCTAATGGAAAATGGCGCATTTGCGTGGACTACACCGACTTGAATAAGGCCTGCCCAAAGGACAGCTTCCCACTTCCCAGTATCAACCAGCTCGTGGACTCCACCTCGGGACACGAGCTGTTGGCATTCATGGACGCCTTCTCCGGATACAACCAGATCCGAATGGCGGCAGAAGATGAAGAAAAGACAGTCTTCATCACCGACGGGGGTACCTATTGCTACAAAGTAATGTCATTCGGCTTAAAGAATGCCGGAGCAACTTATCAGAGGCTGGTCAGCCGGATCTTCAAAAACCAAATAGGCCGAAACATGGAGGTCTATATTGATGATATGTTGGTGAAAAGCAAGGTGACGCAAGATCATATGACCGACCTCGGTGAAGCATTCTCCACACTCCGAAGGTACCAAATGAAGCTCAATCCGGCCAAATATGCATTCGGAGTCACCTCGGGCAAATTCCTTGGCTTCGTAATTACGTAGCGGGGAATCGAAGCCAATCCTGAAAAGATCCGAGCACTCCAAGAGATGATGCCTCCGAGGACAGTCAAGGAGGTACAACAGCTCACGGGCCGAGTCGCAGCCCTCGGGAGATTCATCTTCCGATCAGCCGAGCGCTGCCTTCCATTTTTTGTAACTCTTAAGAAGCCAAAGAACTTTCTATGGTCGGCCGAGTGCCAGCAATCTTTCGAAGAGCTCAAGCACCTTCTTGCGTCCCCTCCCCTGCTCACAAAGCCTCGGCAGGGTGAACTCCTCTACCTTTACTTAGCTGTTTCTCCTGTAGCAGTAAGCTCGGTTCTGGTTTGGGAGGAAGGC
The DNA here is from genome assembly GCF_009389715.1 of Phoenix dactylifera. Classification (NCBI taxonomy): domain Eukaryota; kingdom Viridiplantae; phylum Streptophyta; class Magnoliopsida; order Arecales; family Arecaceae; genus Phoenix; species Phoenix dactylifera. The sequence goes on from NW_024068086.1 coordinate 68,356, forward strand.
AAGCTCCAGAAACCAGTATATTACACCAGCCGGGTCTTGAGGGATGCTGAGACCCGATACTCCAAGCTGGAGAAGACTGTTTATGCCTTGGTCATCTCAGCTCGGAGGCTTCGGCCCTATTTTCAAGCCCATACTATGGCCGTGCTGACTGACCAGCCAGTAAAGCAGATCCTGCAAAGATCAGACCGCGCAGGCCGGATCACCAAGTGGGCCGTCGAGCTCGAGGAATTTGACCTCGAGTACCGACCCAGACCGGTGATCAAGGCGCAGGCACTCGCCGACTTTATAGTCGAGTGCACTATACCGAACGAGGCCAAGCCCGAACCTGAGCCTGCGCCAACAGAGCAAACCCCGAGTTTGGCGTGGGCTCTGCACGTCGATGGTTCTTCAAACTCGGGGGGCAGCGGAGCGGGTCTCATCCTCACCAGCCCGGATGGGGTGGTTGCCGAACAAGCTCTACGCCTCGAGTTTTCTGCTTCCAACAACATGGCGGAATACGAAGCACTCGTCGCCGGGCTCAAGTTAGCCAGAGAGCTAGGAGTGAAAGACCTGAGGGTCTTCAGCGATTCTCAGCTCATCGTCAACCAAATCCTGGGTGACTTCGAAGCCAGAGACCCCACAATACAGGAATATCTCCAGAAGGTACGGGATCTCACCTCGACCTTGAATTCTTTCCACATCCAACATGTTGCCAGGTCAGAGAATCTTAGAGCCAACCAGCTGTCAAAGCTGGCATCCTCTCGCATGAGCGAGCTCTCCAAAACGGCGGCACTGAAGTATCTCCAAAAACCCAGCACGGAGGAGCTCGAGCAGGCCCTTTGCATTGAGTTCGAGCCAAGCTGGATGGACGAGCTCATCAGCTATCTGCAAGACGAAGTCCTCCCCGGTGATGAACGTGAGGCTCGTCGAGTGAAGCGTTCCGCCGCCTGGTACACATTGCACGAGAGAAAGCTTTATCGAAGCTCTTTTACCTCTCCCCTCCTCAGATGTCTCCGCCCGACAGAGGATGATTATGCAATGCGTGAAGTACATGAGGGGATTTGTGGAAATCATCTGGGGGGACGAGCACTGGCGCATAAGATTTTGCGCCAAGGATACTACTGGCCGACACTCCAGAAGGATGCCTTGGACTTCGTCCGAAGATGCGACCGATGCCAGAGAAACGCCAATGTCCAGCGCCGACCCTCAGCTCCGTTAACCTCCATCAGCTCCTCTTGGCCTTTTGCCCAGTGGGGGATCGACATCTTGGGACCATTCCCTCTGGTGACCGGGCAAAGGAAATTCCTAGTCGTCTCCATCGACTATTTTACTAAGTGGGTGGAAGCCGAGCCACTCGCCCGGATCACCGAGCAGAAGATGCGAGATTTTGTCTGGAAGTCAATAATCTGCAGATTTGGACTCTCCCGCGTCCTCATATCGGACAACGGCCGCCAGTTCGACAATCTCCGCTTTAGAGAATTCTGCTCCGAGCTTGGCATCGACCACCGCTTCACCTTGGTCGCACACCCTCAGACGAACGGAGAAACCGAGGTAACAAATCGTACTATTTTGCAGGGGCTCAAAGCCAGGCTCGACAAATCCAAAGGACAGTGGGTCGAAGACTTATACAATGTCCTGTGGGCTTACTGGACCACATTTCGTGTCCCCACCGGCGAAACTCCTTTCAATTTAACATATGGAACGGAAGTCGTCATCCCGTTGGAGATCGGACTCCCTTCTCCGCGGGTAGAACACTATAATGCCAGCTCCAACTCCTCACAGCTCAGAAATAACCTTGACCTAATCGAGGAGACAAGGGAGGCCGCCCGAGTTCGCATGGCGAGGTACCAGCAAAAGACAGCGCAGTACTACAACGCTAGAGTCAAAGTTAAATCCTTCAAAGCAGGGGACCTCGTCCTTAGAAGAGCCGAGGCCTCCCGACCAACCGAGCAAGGAAAACTGGCTCCGAACTGGGAGGGACCTTACCGAGTTACACGCGCCCGGCGGCCCGGAACGTACAAGCTGGAGTCTCTCGATGGAACCCCCATTCCACGAAGCTGGAGTTCCAAAAATCTCCTCGTGTACTACCAGTAGAACCCCAAGGGATTTCCCATTTTAATCATAAATCTCACTTTTTTACAACAGCTTATGTGCAATTGTTCAAATGCGCCAATTCTCCTAATGATTGTCTCATGGTACCAGACTTCGCCCAGCTCGTCAATCAGCATAGAGCGAAGCCGGACGCCTTAACGAAACCTTGGAGCATCAACATCGAGCTCGGCTCGATCTCCATCAAACATCGAGCTCGGCTCGATCTACATCAAATACCTCGACTACGGTCGGGATGCCCCGATATTTCGAGATGATGGAGCACCTTCGTGGTCTCCCTGAAGATGTTCGAGAGTTCGGGATGCGGTCTCCATCAAACATCGAGCTCGGCTCGATCTCCATCAAACATCGAGCTCGACTCGATCTCCATCAAACATCGAGCTCGGCTCGATCTCCATCAAATACCTCGACTACGGTCGGGATGCCCCGATATTTCGGGATGATGGAGCACCTTCGTGGTCTCCCCAAAGATGTTCGTGAGTTCGGAATGCGGTCTCCATCAAACATCGAGCTCGGCTCGATCTCCATCAAACATCGAACTCGGCTCGATCTCTATCAAACATCGAGCTCGGCTCGATCTCCTTCAAATACCTCGACTACGGTCGGGATGCCCCGATATTTCGGGATGATGGAGCACCTTCGTGGTCTCCCCGAAGATGTTCGTGAGTTTGGGATGCGGTCTCCATCAAACATCGAGCTCGGCTTGATCTCCATCAAACATCGAGCTCGGCTCGATCTCCATCAAACATCGAGCTCGGCTCGATCTCCATCAAATACCTCGACTACAGTCGGGATGCCCCGATATTTCGGAATGATGGAGCACCTTCGTGGTCTCCCTGAAGATGTTCGTGAGTTCGGGATGCGGTCTCCATCAAACATCGAGCTCGGCTCGATCTCCATCAAACATCGAGCTCGGCTCGATCTCCTTCAAATACCTCGACTACGGTCGGGATGCCCCGATATTTCGGGATGATGGAGCACCTTTGTGGTCTCCCCGAAGATGTTCGTGAGTTCGGGATGCGGTCTCCATCAAACATCGAGCTCGGCTCGATCTCCATCAAACATCGAGCTCGGCTCGATCTCCATCAAACATCGAGCTCGGCTCGATCTCCATCAAACATCGAGCTCGGCTCGATCTCCATCAAATACCTCGACTACGGTCGGGATGCCCCGATATTTCGGGATGATGGAGCACCTTCGTGGTCTCCCTAAAGATGTTCGTAAGTTCGGGATGCGGTCTCCATCAAACATCGAGCTCGGCTCGATCTTCATCAAACATCGAGCTCGGCTCGATCTCCATCAAATACCTCGACTACGGTCGGGATGCCCCGATATTTCGGGATGATGGAGCACCTTCGTGGTCTCCCCGAAGATGTTCGTGAGTTCGGAATGCGGTCTCCATCAAACATCGAGCTCGGCTCGATCTCCACCAAATACCTCGACTACGGATGGGATGCCCCGATATTTCGGGATGATGGAGCACCTTCGTGGTCTCCCCGAAGATGTTCGTGAGTTCGGGATGCGGTCTCCATCAAACATCGAGCTCGGCTCGATCTCCATCAAACATCGAGCTCGGCTCGATCTCTACCTGTTCGTGGTCAGTGAAACATCTGATGGCAACTGGTTTCTTCCATCATGCCGGCGTCCCCAGAGAACGGACTCCGAGCAGAAGAGCATTTTCAAAATTGCCGAGCAAAGTTCACAACCTCGGCGTAAGATGCTCATGGTACCAGGTACCCTTTCGATTAATGTCTTACATTATTTCATTTACTTCACTCCTGATTAATTAAGTACCTGAATGAAACCCCGACTAGCGCCGAGGTACCTGGCCGGGCCAATCATTGCCTGGCCTCGCCCGTCCCGCATGCACTGCTCGACAACGAGCTGTAGCCTGGTCTATACCGGCAGCTCGATGAACTCCCATCCCGAGCCTCAGGATATCCGACTTGGTTTTCTCGGAAGAAGTCCGACAATCCGCCTCGGCAACCTAAGGTCCGAGTTCGGATTCCGAATAAAATTCGAGTTGGGTTAGTGACCTTTGGTCCTAGGGCTCGGCCGAATTCTGAGCTAAGCTCGAGAAGGCTTGCCGAGCCTAAGCGCATCTTCTCAGACCTAAGCATCGCGACATCGCTAGTCGAAGGTCCGAGCAGCGGAAACTCGGACCTGAGCTCGGACTGGACAAATATGCCGAACCTAAATACAGGTCTAACTGCGTAGCAGACGAAATTGGGGCTGCAGAGCCCAAGTCCTTGGAACCTAAAGCGGATCCGATTGAAGAAACCTAGGTCTACTAAAAATCGAAACATGAACCAATTGCAAGTTACGAAAAGATATTCATTTAAAGGAGCCCGAAGGCTAAGTACAAAGTGTAGGCTCGGCCTTATAACAATATGAAGGCCATCCCAATTTACAAAAATGAAGAAAATGAAAAACCTAAAGCTCGGCTCTATTGTCCTCGGCAACTTCGGGGACGGCTAGTTCCTCCGCGACCGAGGTTTCTACCTCAGTAGCCTCGGCAACCTCGGGAGCAGCCTCGGGCGCCTCGGCCGGGCCCTCCTGGGCGGCCTCATCGACCGCCGGAGCTTCCGCCTCCGCCTCCGATTCTTCGACCCCCGCTCCTGGTTGAAGCAAGTTGAGGTCGAAGTTCGGGAGAAGTCACCGTAGTTGGTTGCGGAAGTCTTTGAAGCCCTGGATGAGCCCATTTACGCCTTCCTCCTCCAGTAGGTCGCGAAACTCTTCCGATTCACGGAAGAGTTTAACGGCGTCCTGGGCCTTCTCCCGAGCCTCGTGATACGCGGCCTTCCGCTCCAGATTCTTTATTTCTCGTTCGCGAGTGACGAGCAAGGACTGCGCGTCGAGCAAACGAGCCTCGAGCTCTTGGGCCTTGAGGTGAGTTCCCCCACCTCCTGCTCGCGGATAGCGAGCGTCGACTCGGCCTCGGCCAGACGAGCATCCACGGCGCGCACTTCGGATCTGACCAGTGTATGCGCGCCCTTCTCCTCTTCGAGCTCGGCAGTCAGAGCCCGAATCTCGCCTTCGGCCGCCTCCATTCTCGTCTGGAGCTCCTGGCGCTCGGCCTCGGACACTAGACGCCTCGCCTCGGCCTCGGCCTCCTCGTGCCCCCGCTGATGCCTTCGGGCTCGCTCCCGATAATCTTGGATTATGTGCATCAGCATCTCGGTCTCGTGCAGATGCTGCAAAAGACGGACGTGAGAAGCGAATTCAACTTGAAATAAACTTGCCCAAATAAAATAAAGAGGTTAATTTATCCGAATGGCAGAGCAAAGGGCTGAGTCCATGAAGGCGCCATAATTCATGGACCGAATCTTGGCCTGGTCGGCCGGAAGCAGCGCGACCTGAAGAACCTCGCGCGCTATCTGGGGATTATCGAGGGCTGAGTCGCCCTCGAGAACCGCCCAACCGGGAGCGTAAGGCACCCTCTCCCTGGGACCCGACGAGCCCGGAAGACTGGCCTCGGCTGGCCTGGGCGGAGCCGACCCCGTAGCTCCTTGACTATTCCCCGGCTCGGGACTGGGGAATTGGGGTCAGACAGGCGGCCGATCTGACTACCGCAAAGTTGGAGCGGGGCGCGCAAGCGCCAAATCCGCCGTTGAACTCCTCCTTCCCTGGTCGGTGCTCGGGGCTTCCTGCCGACCAGGAACTTGCGAAATTGGCGCCGGGCACGGGAGCGCCATCGTAGCTCCACCAGAGCTCGCGCCCCTAGAACCTGGGCCCTCCCCCCGAACAACCTCGGAGTGCGCGGTACTGGGAGCGCCCTTCTCGGCGACCGCGGCGGCCGAGACCTTTGCCTTCTTCTTTGGCTCGGTCGGTTCTCCCGCAAGCTCGGCCGCCCTTTTCTGAAAGCGGGCGTACAGAACTTCACTCTTGGTCACCATTTTCGCGATATCTGCAAGGGCGAGCAGGATTAGAATGCAGAATGATAGCAGAAAAAAAAAATATAGGACTATTATTACCCTTACCCTGAGGACGCGCCGAGCTCAGGCCAACATTCACTAGAGCGTCCTCGCTTATGAGGCCACTCAGCAGAATACCGTCCCCGAGGCTGCGAACGGTGTCAAGGATCCCCTGCTCGCGCGTAGAAAGCTTGAGGACTTTGTTGACGGTCCTAAGTCGGCTCAGCCTCCACCTAGGGTCAAACCCCCATGTCCGCTCGAAGCCCAAGAAGAAGAATTTCTTCTTCCACTCATGAATGGATGATGGGGCGCCCTGGAAGAGTGGCCGACCCGCCCGAAGGGCGACATAGAGCCACTCTCCATCTCCCGGGTTCGACTTCAACATGAAAAGTCGCCGAAAAACGTTCACAGAGGTCGGAATCCCGAACGCCAAACACAGCGACAGGAAACCGACGATTGTCCTCCAGGCATTCGGAGCGAGTTGCGCCGGGACCAACTGGTACTTCGTAAGCAACTCGTTCACGAACCCGTGAAAGAGAAATCGTAGGCCGGCCCAGAGTGCCTCCACGTACACTCCGATCCGGCCTACCGGGAGATTCGTTACTCGATCCTCCAATCTCGCAGGCTCCAAACGGAACCCTCGTCGAGGAAAGAACCATTCCTCAACCATTTCGACCTCTAGCTCACTCATGGTGGACTCGATATCGCTCGGATCGGGACCCATTAGGAAGAAGAGAGGAAAGGATTCTGGAAGGATAAAAAAAAGAGAGACCTGTGAAGTTCGCCGGAGATTGGAAACTTCGGACTGAGAAGAAGCTGGAGGAAGAAGACAATAAGAAAGTAGCTGGAGGCCAGGTGAGGGCTTATGTAGGTTCCTCCAACGGCCCAGATCAGCGAGGAAAAACGCTGCTCCTCGTTCAGATCATGACGCGTGTAGGCTCGAGAGCCGGAGCGCCGCATTCAATTCAGGCTGACGCTTCGAACACAGAAGCGCCTCGTCGGATCGTGCGGCCCTATCATGAGCCCACGACGCGAGGACGCTTCGAGAAAGGCACCCTAATAATGAGACGTTTCGGGAAAGAAGAGACGCCGCCTATTAAAAGCGCCTCGAAGCGCGCGATAATTCGAAATTTCCCTAACTCATAATGACCCGACTAAAACTACTTCCTACACTCAAGCTGGTGGCCAGCTGGAACTCGGAAGTCGGGGGGTAGTGTTGGGGGAAAACCCAAGTCGTGCCAACCCGGAAGGCGCTCGACTAGGGAGCGCCGACCAGGAAGGCGCTCGACCAGGGAGCGCCGACCAGGAAGGCGCTCGACCAGGGAGGCGCCCGACCCCACAACGCTCAAATTGGAGGCACTCCGCTGAGCAACCAGCTCGGCTCGACCAAGTGTCGAGCCTATGCCTTGTCCAAATATTCGACCCCAGCCTAATCCCTTAGAGAATCTGACAACTAGATACTTGGCTCCACCGTACTCTGTTGCCGTCGTCAAGCCATTAAGGCACGTGACCTCCGCAAGCTTTCGGCACGCCCTATCATTAATGCGCGTGACCCCTGCGGGCCTCCAATGCACTCAACCATTAAATGAACACAGCTCAAGATGATCTCCGGATCATTAGACTATCAAAGCGTATGGCTCTCCCTGATCACCGGTTCACTCGGCAATTAATGCACTTGCTATCTACGAACCCCAGGCCCACCACGGCCGGCGGTTCAACCACTCCAACAGGTCCGATCAACCATGACAATTCGCTGACTCCGGTCTGATCCGGCCTTATTCTCCACAACGCCATTAATGAGCATGATCGTGCCCAATTATCACGAAAAAGACAATTTACCCTGTCACCTCTCAGGTAACATAATATCCTTCTATAAAAGGAAACCTGGGGGGAAAGAAAAGGAAAGGAACAAACATTCTCCTCTTTTACTCCACTCATATACTAGCCCCCTTCTGACTTAAGCATCGGAGGGCCGGCGCCAGAGATCCCGGCCACCGGCTTCTTGCAGGACTCTCCAGGAGGACGCCTCCAGTTGACGCGCCGCCACCTACTGTTCCGGCAGCGGAGCTCCTCCCCTCTCGGCCCACGGTCGCCCCCGGGTCCAATTTCCAGCAACAGGGACCAAACTATTTTTTATAAATAGAAATAAAAAAATATAGGATACCTCCTCAACTTAGGTCAATTTTAGAGACACCTTCTCGATTTTAAAATTTTCAAACAAATTCGTCTAGGTTTCCAAACTATTTTAGATTGGTTCTATTTATGTTTGTTAAATGAGTAGTGTCACATGACAATCGCATGATAACATAAAATTATATTACCGCTGAGGTACCCTTGGTATCATAAATGATGGTGTCCTGATTTAAATAATGGATAGGAAGTAAAATGTATCTTTCACATGAAAGAATGACTCATTAATTTTTGTGCGAATCCACCATTGGATCACCTATTGCATGGATTTCAAAGTGCTCCAAACTTTTTTATTTATCCATTTGCGTAGATCTCAAAGCAACAATCATTCATCCTCTTGCGTAGATCTTAAAACGACTAGTGGATGATTTGGATTATTCATCCATTTGCACATATATCAAAGCAATCGATAGATAATCAGTATTACTCATCCACTTGGACAAATCTCAAAGTGGTTGCATGGATAATAAGGATTATCCATCAGCCTATATATATCTTAAAGCTTGGGTGAATGATTTGGAACCCCATCATCGAAAATATTGTCCTAAGTTGGAGACTTTCGGCTATTAGAGATCCCAATACCATAATTCCCAGGTAGGGAATTGCCGATGGATTTCTAGCCGAATAGGGATAGTGATCGAGCTAGGGGGGTGGAAATCTTGACCAAGGGCTTCGATTGCTGCGGAGCTCTGATGATTGTCGAAGAGGTTGCAAAGGTGAGAGAGTAGAGGGGTTGTGGATAATTTAATCCTGAGAGATCAGGGTTTGAAGAGAGGGATTGACGCATGAGCTATCCGTCTGTGTTGCTGCATGCGTCGTGCTTCAGCCGTTGGCAATATAGAGGAAGAGGAAGAGAGGTCGATCCGAACCCTAGTTCCTATTGTAGTTAGAGATGATGCTTGAACAAATTTCAAAGTAATCATATGAATGATCCAAAAATTCATTCAACTATATAGATCTCAAAACAATCAATAAATGATCATATTAAAAAAAGGAGAAATTTTTTTTGTTATTTAAAATAGTAGGCTAATGTCTTGAAGGACTTATTTGATATTTTTTAAAATAAATAATATATTACTGGAGTTGATCCAAAGTTGTGGCGATGTCTTTATATTTTTTTTATGAAAATAAATGCTCAGGCAAAAGTGCCGCCTCAGGTGATCAAGGGACGACCTCGTCATTTTCATCTTTGTTCTTGGCTTGTTTTTTTTTTCTTTTATTTACGGAAGGTGGGGAGGAATGAGGAAAGGCGGGTTCCTTTATACTGGATGCGGTGCGGTGCGGTGCGGCCGCTTTCGGTGGGTGGAATTCGAGGTGAAGTTCCGTATGGCACGATGTGCACAGGCACGGGAGGAAGGGAAAAAAAAAGTGCATGTATATAATTAGGTCTGTTAATAAGCCCAGCTGCTTGGACTTAATTTTGGCTCAGGCTCGGCCTGGTAAAAGCTCGGCTCGGGCTCGATTCGTTAGTCAAACGAGCCCGAGTCCAAAATGAGGAACGAGTCCGAGTCCAAAATGAAACCCATTTAAATTCGAGCTCAAGCCCAAGTAGCTCACGAGCCCAAACTCTACGTCCAACATAAGGGCCAAGGCACAAAGCAGAAGAAATGGTCGCCAGCTTCCGCCGTTCTATGTTCATCCCAAGGCAGAACCCTAGCAGCCCCGGCTCCAAAGGCTGAGCGCTGCTGGAGAAGGCCTGCCACGTCCGGTCCACAAGCCTCCCATGCCGATCCCACCCTGCCATCGTCGGGCTCGAGGACGAGATCCGTGCTCTCCGTGCCCGGCTATTCCTGCCGGCTTCAGAGTTCAGCTCCTCGAGCTAGATCTGAGCCGGCCTCGCCCAGATCAACCTCCTCCATGCCTCCCTCGACGACCTCCTCCAGATCCTCCAGGCCCAAGACCCTCTCCCCCCCCCCTCCGCCCCCTGGACCGACCGCCTCCTTGACGCCTTCCTCTGCTTCGCCGACTCCTACAACTCCTTCTGATCTGCCCTCATGTCGCTCAGACAAACCCAATCTGAGCTCCACACCGCGATCCGTCGCCGCAACAAGGCCCACCTCACATCCGCCCTCTAATCCCAGAAAAGAATCAAGAGAGATCTCGCTAGATCTAGGCACCATCCCTTCTTCCACCGTCTCCCCCCTTCCTCCCTTGTCTCTCTTGACCTCTCTCACTTCTACTACTGGACCGAGGAACGAGCTTTACGAGCTCAAACCCGAGCCTTTGCTGTGCCAAGCAAGCCCGAGCTCAAGCCCAATACAGAGCTCGGTATCGAGCCCAACCCCGAGCTCAGTACCGAGCCCAACCCCGGAATTCTGTGAAATGAGCCGAGCCCGAGCCTCCCCGGCTCGTTAATAGGCCTATATATAATACGTTCGCATAACAAAGTGTAGCGGTATGATACAAGTGATTGGTTAACAATTAGAGATATTTAGTAAATAATTATAATTATAATTATTTTTTTAAATGGGCTTCTTATACGTTACGAGTACGGATACATCCAATAAAATTAAAAAGCAACAAGTTACGGAGTACCTTAAGCAACTTCCTCTTTCCAGGGCCACATAAGCAGCCACGCAATCCGCGGCTCTGTTGGTCGTTCTGAATACATGCTTAGTCTGAAATGCCACTCCATCTCTCACTATCGTCCAAATATCCCGAAGTAGGAGATAACTTCATAATAATAATTATATTATTCAACAAACCATTCATTCTACATGATTTTATCTATTAGGCTTTTGATTACGAGTGCATTGACAGGAATGCATTTGGCTTATAGTCAGTTTGCTTCTCAAGTTTTTCCCATAAAGAACAAAGCACGCGCAAACTAGCTGATGGAATCTCCTTTTGTTTTGGTTTGGAGGGTTAAAGGTATTGCGATGGAAGTTACTTCTTAAATTTTATTGATAGAGAATAATAGATACAGAGGACAAGGAGAGGGAGGAGGGTGGAGAAAATTGTGCTCGGATTTTTTTTTTTTGTTTAATAAAGTCGAAGCACGAAGCTTCACATATGAACATTTTGCAGCAGCTTAACATTTGTGCCGTATTTGTTGGAAAATTACAAGACTTCATATTATAATTTCATACAAACAGAGTTTGGAATCATCCCAACTGTCGAGTAATATCCATTATTTCTATTTTCTATCTAAATATCAATCTTTTTTATTCAAAAAATATGAATTTTTCACATAGTCTGTATCCAATCTGTGTTGGCGAGGTTCAATAAATTCAATGTCAAGATAAATCCAAATGGTAAGAAATGTCTGATTAGCTACATTTTACATCATAAATCCTGTATGAGCAACAAAATCATCGGTTATGCTTTGATGGTTTTCTCAATAAAATATTAATTGGACTACATTATTCCATTAAAAAATTTGACAAAGATAGGTTGGTTTTTGTTAATAACTACACCTTGAAGAGCTTGGTTTATGCCAGTAAATAGTAGTCGTACTTTGGATACTTTGTTCCTTAATGTTGTTGACAAAGGCACGGGAAGGTATAAAAGTATGGCGAGGGAGAGTTAATATAGTGAAAATTTGTGAGTTTGTGTTTGGACAGCTTGTCTCAATGTCGCCACTGCAAGATTGCAGCAAAGAATGAGAAAGGGTGAAAATATCAGTTCCCATCATAATGTGTGGAATTAGCCGCTAAAGCAAGCAAGGTAGCAAATACTTCAACGCAGCAGGCACCTGTTCACTGTCAAAAAAGCGAGATTAGGGTGCAAATAGGTCGGGGTGACCCGACCGGCTCGATTATTTATTCTGATTCTAATTTTGGACCTAGACCCAACTCCAAAAAGGATCGGATTCGATCGGGTCTACCGCTACAATTCTTGATCCAACGATTCATTCAGGTCAGATCAGGGTCGGGTCTATATATAACTCGGACCCAATCCAAAAAATTCGACCGAGTTCGAGACCGATTCGAATCAACCCATCTATGGCTTTAGAACTTATTTGCACTCCGGCAGACTACGGCCCGTGGGCCCAAATAATTTTATAAATTCAGATTGGATCGGGTTAGAGGCGGGTCATAAAATTGAAAATCTAAAATTACCTAAATTTCAAATGGTTCGGATCAGATCGGAGGCGGGTCATAAAATTGAAAATCCAAAATTGCCCAAATTTCAAATGGTTTGGATCAGGTCGGGTCGGATCTAAATTCAGTAAATCCAAATCTGACCCAAAAAATGAAACATGTCCAATTTTCGAACACGACCGGGCCCACGGGTCCTCCAAAATGGGTAAGGTCGGGTCTAAACAGGTTATATCAGATTGGGTCACGGGTTAATTCGACCTATTTGCAGCCTTAGCCAAGATGTCCAAGCATGGAAATCACCAGGCAATTGAAACCATTATCCCCAACTTTGACCATATCATCATCCCGTTAAGACGCATCCAATTCGGTCATGGCTCGTGCTGACCAGGCCCCTCCGTTTCATTTGACCAGACCGATCCCTTAAACCGACCACGAATTACACGGTTTTGGCTCGTTCTCATCTCTATCTCTGGTCTCCGTCTCTAGAAGAACTGGGAGCCAGGGACAGCGTCGCTTTCAGCACAACAGCGTAACGCCGACGGCCGAACGTCCCAATCCCTCGTGCGACCCACCCTCACCTGCTTTCGATTCGACTATCCAACTACGTGGCAGATGACTAACAGCCTAAAAACGGTGCTTGCTGTTTGTGATCAGATATCACATAATTAGATGAACGGACAAGATACAATGCTCTCTGCGGATGATACCACTAATTTGAAATTTCAAAAATAAAAACTGCATGCTAGCTAAGGTAAAAAAAATATGTTTCTATTCTTTTTAGGAAGCGAAGGAAAAAAAAAAGGGTCAAAAGAGAATAAAGATACTTTAGGGGCGCCTAACGGTGCACAAAATATTGCTGTGGTCCCGTTGTAATGCTAATTTAGTAATTTGGAAGTGTATAATTCAATGAACACCAATCCCTCTGTGCCATGTCGGACGGAAAGGTATGGGTGCTTATCTGGCGCCCCTAACATTTCGACAGAAAACACGACGACGGCAACGTTTCTTCTGACGGGAGGCGCCATTCGATGCCGGTGATTGGAATTTCGAGAACACCTAACAATTGAGATATCCCATCCCTTTCCTAAACAAACGCCAGTCTTTTTCATTATAATCACAGATTCACCATCCAATGTTCCAGGAAAACTAATCGCGATCACCAGCCACGGAAATTAAAATTAGCTGTCAGTGGCAATCTTGAAAGTTGGCAGCCATAATGGGGTACGCGGGTAATCCGCGTGAGAAGCAAGCAATGGCAGCTCTAGTAATTCGTCGAAACACGAGGGCATTTTTGTAGAAATCGAAACAGATCTCGCTTCCGCTTCAAGGAAGGGCGTACGTTTTACATCTAACCCCCTAAAAAGTTCGAAATAAGACAATAAAAATCTATAAATAAAGCAAATAGTATTCGTCGCCCCCCTATCATTTCTCGTGAGAGAGAGAGAGAGAGAGAGAGAGAGAGAGGAGAAAAAGGCTCTCCGACAGAGATCGGCCTCCATCGCCTTCGTTCTTCTTTTCTCCTCTTCCGCGTCGATAGATCTAGGGTTAGGGCTTTGGGGGGAGGAGAGATGGGGCAGCAGTCGCTGATCTATAGCTTCGTGGCTCGGGGGACGGTGATCCTGGCGGAGTACACGGAATTCACGGGGAATTTCACCAGCATCGCCTCCCAATGCCTCCAGAAGCTCCCGGCGAGCAACAACAAGTTCACCTACAACTGCGACGGTCACACCTTCAACTACCTTGTCGAGGACGGATACAGTAAGCCCCCCGATCGCCCTCCTTCGATTTCCCTTTGATTTTTCTCCTTTATTGATTGCTTTCTTGGTGGAATTCTTGCTAGGTTGCTTCGGATTCGTACGATTTTTAGCGGTATTTGGTTGTTCTGATTGATTTGTGTTTGATTACATGGGTTGGTTAATGCTAGGGTTTTCTATTTGTTGTTTGTTGGTAATTATGGTTAGATTCTGTTGCTACGTCTGCTCTCTGGCATCGTTGGATGACGATCCATGTCGAGATGCTTTGTTTCGATTGATCCGTGTGATTTCTGAGCATAAAGAGAAAAAAGTAGCAAGCGGCTTTTGTTTTTAATGATCTATCATGTTAATGTGTTTTAGGTTGTTCTTATGTTATATGCTGTATCGGAAGATCTGTATGACTGGGAGGGCAGTGGTAGGTGTAATTTATGCTCATTGCTTTATCTCTTTCTTTTCTGTTGATGAGGTAATACGGTAACACGGGTGAAAGAGTTAATTGCAAGGAGTTGGAAGACCTAGAGAGTTGAAAAAAATTAAGCTTGGATGGACTTCTTTTATGAATTTTTTAGTGCATCTTATTTGTTTTGGTCATGTCATTTTAAATGCTAAGAATTTTCATTTCTAGTAGTATTTTGCAGTAGGTGTTTAAATTTTTCTTATTGAGTACTTCATTTTTTTTTTTTTTTTTTGAAGAACAAGCTGATACTTGTTTATGTTACTTCATGTTTTCATGAATCAGTAAATGATACTTAAATTTATCCTCTCACCTCGGTGATAAGTTTGCTAATTCAGCAAGTGGATGTTCACTATGTGGTCACGAGGATTGAGGACTGAACTATCAAGATTCTGGGTGGCTTATAGTTTCCACCTAACAATTTCTCCATTTCAAATTTAAACTATAACAAGAAGCCCAGATTCCTGCTGTGCAGAAATCTATGTTGGCCTTGATTGAGATTCCTGATGGAGTTTTTTCCCCTTTATCTTTTTAAATCTTTGATGTTCCTATCCTTTTGACTGTGTCTTGTGCATTTAATATTAGGACTCTATGTGAATAATATTGCTTTGGATATAGATTAGCCCCCAATTCGTAGTGTTGATGTTAGGATGAGATCGGCTTGAAATTTGTATTATAAGATTTTTGTGTATCCATATTTCCAGTCACATGTTTGAGTTTATACATTGTCAGAAGGTTTGAAAGCTAAGGTGTAAGCATGTCTTTTAGATGACAAGCATGATAAATTCCTGTTGGGAAGCTTTCTTGTAATTTCTAAAATAACTTTCTCAAAGGAATAATATTTTGGCCGAAAGCTTTCTATTTGTGATGGCTGATGAATTGCAGTCTTGCATTTGCATTTATTTCTCTCCTGCCAGTCAAGCAACTTCTCTGTTATGGATGAAGGCTTCATTGGTTTCATTTATAAACTAGCTGGCACAATGCTGGAAAAATTGTGTCCATGCATGTTCTTAGATGTACTAAGCTGAAGGTTTTGCATTTTCTGAAAGATATCAGTACACCTAGTTCTTAAATTTTCTATGAATTCTTTTATTGAATCAATGCACAAGCGCATGAAATGCAGGATTTGGATGATCTTCCTGTTATGACATAGTTCACAGTCATTTGCTTGGGGCTTTTTAGAATGTCTTGAAAATTTCACGACTTAATATCAATACACATTTTTTTCAGCACATGGAGTTTGTTATATCTCTGTATTATTGCGTAAGCTATGTCCACTATATTCAACACTTATGTTAGGTTATTTTCCTGGGTTATGATGTCATCGTAGAATGCAGGGCTGTGTAATCCTCTGTTATGTTATTCAAACCCTGAAGATTTATCTCCATGATAAGCATTATAGTTTGGTTGGATGAAATGTGGCTGGTTTTTTTCCCTGTAAGATGAGTTTAGTTGTGGATTATGGTGCTGCATTTCCTGTTGATCTAATATTCTCTTATGCTTTCACACCATATCATGTATGCGTATTTTCTGTATATAGTGGTTATTAAGCTTTTTTCTTCTTCATTGGTATCAGTAATCTTTCTTGCATAGTTTCTTATCTTGTCTACTTCCTAGCAGTACATTGTTTCTGTTGGACATTGATTCTGTTTACTTAGGGGAGTATATACTGTGTTAGTTTAAAAGATGATGATAGTTGCATTCTATTTTCTCTCTAAAACACTAATATGATAAAAGAAAAAGAAAAAGAAAACCACATTATGACCATCAAAGAGGGAATATAACAAGGCCGTCATCCAAAAGAATATGCTCTTATATTTTCTTGTCTGTATGTAATGGCTCATATTACGTGATATTCCCAATACTGAACAATTTTCTGTGCAAAAAGAGGGCTTATCTCGCTGTCCCCTTATATTTATTCTTTTGATACCTGGAAATTAACTGGACATAGAACCAGCAGGACACCTTTATAATTGTTTGATGGTTAACAATTGAGCAAATTCAACATCATCATTTTATTTCATAGAGGTACTGTTTGCCTGGTAGTGCCAGCTGCGGGCAATATCAGATCTTATGATTGGGTGTCAGTAATAGGTGATTGAGATCTTCAAGTTTGTCAATTAAAGTTTGGCTGTATAGAGGTCTCCTTTTACAACCATCTTGGTCGGTTTTTCTGTTATTATGGCATGGTAAGAATGATTGCTTTGGGAAGTGCTACCATAAAATGATTGTCTCTTGTCGGTCTATGACTATTGTTCCAAATAACTTCTGTATCTTGTATCTGATGTTACTTCAATTGGGACTTTAAATCATTTAAGGACTTCTCTGTAATTGGTGGATTAAAAGTATATAGTTGTGATATTTGGCTGGTTGGTTCCTGGATAACATTAAGTAGCAATATGATGAACAAGTCTGATTCAAAAAAGAGCTAAACAAGGATGAATCATTAGACATGATGGGTGTACAAAGAAATTATAGTTGTACTCTTAGGGTATCTTGAGCGGTACCGTATTTTGTCACAGCACTAGTTGTGTAATGACTGTGAGAGCAGTCTGATATGTACTCGGTTGAGTGTATGGAAAATTTTGTTGTTCTATCGAAATTGGCAGCACTTTGTGTCCGAGGTTAGGCTGTGCACAATCACATGGTTAGGCTGTTATTGGAAGAGGGAGAATATTAACAGATTTTAAAAGATTTCTTGTTACAGGTACTCTCGGATCTGGAAGAGAGGCATATGATACTTTCTTTTAGTGAGTTGAAAGCCTAAGCAAAATTTTGGTTGTAACTCTGATAAGCAGTGATAAACCTATTATCTGGTATCTGTAGTGATAATCTTTTGTGGCTATGTGATTTTGTACTTCTAAGATCCATGCTGATGCTCTCGGACTCATCTTTTGATAGCTCTCGACTTGTTCTTGCTGAGTGTCATGTTTAGCATTTACTTTGCTTGTATTCAGCAATAGGTGCTTTGCAAATGTTTGTGCTCCAAGTAGTGTGATTGTCGAGGCTGATCAAATAAATTGGTCTAAGTTTGGTGGGTTGGGCATAATCTTTTGGTATTATGGGCTGGTTTATTGTTCTTTATACCTTACACAAGGATGTATTCTGGTACCAGTTCATGCTTTTGTAATCTTTGTCAACAAAGTGCTATCTAATTTTTTTTGGGTAGTCTTACAAGAATTTTGCATATCTAAACTGAGTACATGAATGCAGAAGTTCTTTGCCTTTACACACTCATTATGGATAGCTAAAATCAATCTTGGATTTTGCAGCATATTGTGTAGTCGCAGGTGAGTCAGCTGGCAGACAAATTCCAATTGCCTTCCTGGAGAGGATTAAGGAGGATTTCAACAAAAGATATGGAGGAGGAAAAGCTGCAACTGCTGCAGCTAACGGCCTCAACCGAGAGTTTGGGTATCTTTTTGTTTCCTAACCAATCAAAGAAACTGCCGTGCCTTTATTTTCTTTTTTGTAGCAAAATCATTATTTAATGTTGAAAAATATTTACTGAAATTGCAGGCCAAAACTGAAAGAGCATATGCAGTATTGTGTGGACCACCCTGAGGAAATAAGCAAACTGGCGAAAGTGAAAGCACAGGTTTCAGAAGTTAAAGGAGTTATGATGGAAAATATCGAAAAGGTGCATCCTGATATCTACTTTAATGCAACAACTTGTGATCATTTTAAAGATTTTGTTGTTCTAAGTTGTTGAATGTTGCCAGTACTGCCTTGTTCCTGGCAAGTAGCATAATTAAATCCTTGAGATCATCGTCTCTTAATTTTCAGGTTCTTGATCGTGGGGAGAAAATCGAGCTGCTTGTCGACAAAACTGAGAATCTTCGTTCTCAGGTCTGTAACTTACATCCACCAACCCTTAGTAGGAGGCCTCTGAATGTTTTCTTGGATTTGCATCTGGGAGTATTATGCAGACAGGATAGTTTGCATTCAGTTTCATTTTTGGGGGTTCCCCCCCAAGGGCAGCTTGAATTAATTTGTTTTCTTGTATCTGGGGCTTGCAGGCTCAAGATTTCAGGCAGCAAGGGACAAAGATGAGGAGGAGGATGTGGTTCCAGAACATGAAGATAAAGCTGATTGTTTTGGGCATCATCATTGCATTAATCCTCATCATAATCCTGTCTGTTTGTCATGGCTTCAAATGCTGATATGGGTGGATATATGATCACTGCACCTCCCTCACTCAAACCGGTGCTTTTGAATGTAGTAATATCATTTGTGACTACATAAAAATATGTGCTTTCTTGAAGAATTGTGGTTGAGTATTATCCCTTGTGAATGAGTATTTTCTTTCTGATGTTCTCCTGTTAGGAACTGGGTTGGGATTGACATTGTATTTTGGATGTTATGCATGTATAGCCTGAACGCTATTCTTTCTTGCTATATGAGTAGAAAGGTCTTACCATTCCCTGTTGTCACACTATGGTCATTTTATCAATTTTATGAGGGATAATGATGCATTGATCTGATGAGATTGAGGATTTGCTGTTCGCCTCTGTAGGTAGTGATTAGTGCTGTAGTTGGTCATCTCCTCTTTGTTGTCAGTTACCAGCATGCTAAAGCCAGACGGACATGATCATTTGAGTATCACACTGGATAATCAATTAGATTGATGTTAAAAGTGTGGAACAGTCTCATTGCATCTCCTTCTCTTTGTATGTTTGTTTGTTTGTCTGAACTAATTCATGATCATTCCTCAAGTCTGACCTGCATTATGTACCTGCTGTATCGTGATTCGGAGGAGTGGCTGATAGTCTAGCTGTGATCTTGTAATGGAAGACAAAAAATATTTTTATTATATTTTAGGATTTTTTTTGATATATTTAGAGTTGATTTTTAGAGTCGTGATTTCAGTAAAATTGGGTGCAATAGTTGTAGATTAGTTATATGGTGGGTTGGATAAGTCAGAAAATTGTTAGGATTTAATTTTCAGTTGTTTGAAAATATTTGGATGACTCACGAGTCAAGTCAAACTATTTGAAAAGAGTTCTAGGATCATAAGGGATAAGTTGAAGAGTTTTAATCTTTGGATGGCAAGCAAGGTTTTCATTGTTGTAAAGTCTACAAATATGGGTTTTTGTAAAATGATGAATTTATGAAGATTATTTGGGTTATTTATGGAGATTGTTTTAAAGCCTTCAGTTTCATTTCTGTCCTAATCCATTTGGCATGGAGGATGCTGCCTTTTCTTCTTTCTTTCTATCCATATTTCTTCTCTCATCATCATTTTATCAAATGGTAAAGCTATCAAAGGCCGAGCATCATCATTCTCTTCCATTTGGAGGTTGGCTACAATTCCAAGGGTGAAACTTTTTTGGTAGGAAGTATACTGGAATCGACTTCCATGTAAGTCGATACTTCTGCAGCGGCGTCTTCTTCACGAGTCTGAAGGTAATTGTGACATTTATGGGAAGGTAGAGAACTTGCATCATATCTTGTTGGGCTGTGTGTTTGCAAAACGAACTTGGCGAGCTTGTCAGCTACTGTTGGAATTTATCGTATGGATCAAATGGCACAAATTTGGTATGTTATGTCTATTTGTGGTTCCCCGTTTCTTCAATCTCCAGAGGCTTATTTCGGATGGTGGTTGTGCTGGGTACGCAACCAGAGTCTTCAACCAGATTGCTATAAGCTCGAACCAAATTTCTAGTCATCCATGCGATTTGCTGCTGAATTTTTGAAGATGATAGAAGAAGATCAGAATGGCTTACCATGGCTTTGCGAGTTTTGCATTGCAGCAAGGTGATTTTGGAAGGAGATTCTACCATCTTCCATTGGATTAATTCCTAACTATCTACTTCAAAGAATCTTCTGCTGGAAGGATATTCCATGTTTAGTTTCTAATTCGCGGTGTTTTTAGCTCGACATGTTTTTCATGAAACAAATGCTGTGGCGGAGGATTGGTTGGCTGGGAGAGAATATAATATGAACTTCGCTGATGATTCTGACCTGCCTTCAGAGTTTAATCTTTTGCTAAGGATAGGTAGTTGATTTTTTTCTGGTTTTCTTTGTGTTTTCCACTATTATTGTTTCTTCTGTATTTGAACTTGTGGATTATTATCAAAAAAAAAAAAAAAAGCTTCTTTGCAAGTACTTGCAGAAGCCCTAGGCATTGCACAACACACTAATATGCTTTCTTATTCTCTTGCTTATCGAGGCCTATGGGAATTTTCAACAAGTTCATCAATTTATTGAGCCATCAAAGGAGCATCCAGAAGATTTGATTGATGAAGGTAGACATGGCTAAGTCAAAGGTAGACATTAGATCCAGACTCGAATATAATTTACAGCCATAATTCATCTTCAATAACGAACATAACAATAGCTAGTTTTCGGGTAATCGGGCATTTGTTAAATTACCTCACCATACTTTGAGATTACTTTTTCAAACTACCAAATTACACTTGAGTGTATTCAATAAATCCACTTTTTTTTTTCCGTCAAACCCAAAACCAAAGACTTTGGGTTGAGTCTATGGCCCCTTATTCTCACCCATATCCTAACCTCCCTTTAATAGGTTTTTAAAAGGATCCGTGGAAGACAGAATAACCTTTCGAAAAAAATAATACTAGCCACTATTTCCTTGTAGTCATCGTAATGGAACCATCAGGATCTTAGGACATCTACATGGACCTACCAATGTCTTCCTTGTAGACTCCTGGCAATTATTTTGGGCCATCCCTTTCTGCACCATGCGAACCATAAACGATATGCGATTTCCAGCCAAAAGAATGTGGACGACAGAGCTGGTATTTTTGTCGTCCACGGCTCCACCAGAAGAGTCCAAGGCCACTCGTCTCAACGTACAAAGGGAATATGCGTGTGATCCTTAAAAGTATCTTAAGCCTCACGTAGAAACAGTTTTATTCAGCACTAGCATTTTAACTAACGCTAGAAATCATCACAAAGTTCCTCTCAGAGTTGTAAACATTTCCACCAGACTATTATTTACATATTTCCATAACACCGCAACAAACAAAAACAAAGACTAGCTAAAGAATCAGCAAGTTATTTGGTCTCTCCAAGTGGAAATCTCCTCAAATATTGGCAACCTCTTGGACTTGAATGGGGCCCAATCGTTCATCACAAGATCCAGTCTCTCCATGATCTCCTCTCCAATCTCCAATGGAGAAACGGCCGGCGGCTGCAGCTCGATCTCACGCAGCAACTCTTCTGCCCGGCTAATTATCTTGCTTTCATCGGAGCCTAAGAATCTCCGGTGCAGGACTTCCTCAAGCACTGCCCGGGCCTCGTCGAACTGCCCATTTTTGATGAGGCAGAGGCCGAGATTGCAGGCCTTGTTAGCATCAGGCTCGATCGTTTGAGCTTTGCGGTATACCACCTCGGCTGCATCATAATTGTTCTTCTGCATGTACGCCCAACCCAGATTGCCCTGTCAAATGGTTGGCGAAAAATCAGACACTAGAAAGCTTTTCTCACCTTGATTAAGGATTAATGGATGTGATGATGACATGGTAGATGGCAAAGTGTAGATTCCCATAGGCCTGCCACCTTTTAGAAAATCACACACAGAGGTGAGACTCATCTTATGCTCATGCGATATTTGATTCCCAAGATAAGTATAGGTAGGTATTCATAATTGCAAAGGCGTTGAAAAAGAAAAGACCTATACATGCATATGTTTAGTCCACATCGATTATTTACTGGATAAATTTTGAATACTTATACAGAATCAAAGAACGCAAATGATACTTTTCGGCTGGCCATTTTAGATGAGGTCTTAGATTATTACAAATGGTATCAAAGCGGACTCGACCCATAAACTATGTGAATTAGGAGATACTGTAGCACAGATCCATTTGGGCTGACCACGGGCCGATCGTGATGTTTGTGATTAGATTTGAATGAATTTGAACTCTTAGCCCAACAAGAATGTCAGGACTTGAACGGAAAAAGTATGTGAGAACCCGTACGGATGTATGTTTAGTCTTGAGCCTTTCTTATCTTAAAAAGTTTTTTAAGCTGAATGACTGTGATTTTAAAACTAGTAGTAATAGCTTCCTAGCAGCAACGAGTTTGGAATGATGGTAAATTACCAGGATGCGTGAGGTTTCTTGCTGGATGGAGACCTGGAATTTCTTGCCATGGGAGCGTGCCGTCTTGGTTGTCTTCCCATTGAAGGCTTCACCGTGGTGTATCATCTGCAGCTTTTGCTTCAGAAGCTCAATCTGCTCATCTACCCTTCCACATTTCTGATCATCAAAAAATGTTTCCTTATGGACAGAAGTGATACTTATGATGCATTATACTTTCAGCTGGTAGGAAATAGGTTGATACCTTGTAAAGGTCGATGAGGAGATTGTCCAGGGATTCCTGTGCCTGCTTAGAGCAGAGGTGCCTGAAGGATTTGATGGCTTCTACGGCTTCCTCTGCCCGGTCCTGCTGCTTCATCACCACTGCCATGTCCTTCAGTGCACTGTCCACTCGGTCCCCAGCATTGATTGCCTTCCAAAACCATACGATCGCTGTCTCTGGATCCTTCTCCACAAGCTGTTGATTGTGTATTCTCCCATTAGTGAGGATTTCCAGTTTCAGCAATTATAACTGGAAAACTAATAGAGTGCTGATAGGTTATAGATCACAAAGCATCACTTGCAAATGCTATTCTCATTGCAGGCTCGAATTAATGGTGTCTACTGAAATATAAGAAAGTGTGGTAAGATAACATGCCGCGAAGAGAGGATCGAAAACTCTAATATTACACTACTTAGTTTTGTTAAATAGATAGCAATTGCTTCTTTAGTTTTTAAAGGAAATCCATGACTCAATTACGAGTTCTGTTGTGTGTGTGCATGAAATCTGGTCCAGATACTAATCACTAAATCAGGTCAGACATCCTCGAAATGATGCTGTTTAGTGGTGTCATTTCCCATTTAAATATGATGAGGTTGGATCTCACTTTGTTTGGGTCCCAACAGCAAGGTACAACTACAATGTAAATGAGATGATAAATCGAAAACTTGGGAGCATAGTCACAAGCTCTGCATTTATAAGATTTTGAAAGGAAGTTTAGATTCTAGAAAGAAATCATGGCAAACAAGATGTCCTGAGATCATCAATAGAAAGAAAGATCATAAGAAATGAAAGCTTTAGAGGAGCCAAAATAACAAATACAGGCAGCAGACCAATTCCTCACCAATTCACCAACATGTCATAAAACTAAAGATTTACTGGAAAACAGGAATAATTAGCAGTATTATTCGACCAATAAAATGGCCTATGAATTAAAGTAAGAAACTTTTTGATACATCCAAGGAGATAACGACCGATATAACGCCATAATAAATCAATCACCATCATTATTTCTCTTCCTTTCTGACCAAGATACTAGTCAGCTACAGGAGGTTGAAGAAAAGAACATTCCTCCAAATTCAAACTCAAAAAGAAAACAAAACAAAATATAAAAAAAATCTGGTGCACACCATTTTGTTGAACAAGAACATTAATTAAGCATAAAAATTATCGAACATCACAGTAATAGCCACCAAAAAAAAAAAGAAAAAAAAGAGAAAGAAAACTCTAATAATTCTACAGTTGGGAACGGCACATTATAAAGCTCAAAATGTTGAACAAAATTTCTCTAAGAAATCCTAACAAAATATAAACTTGCACAAGGTCGATGATTATAGCAGCTAATAATGAGAAAATTCATAAAATCGAACGTTT